>NW_015112636.1:565492-585714 GCF_001443285.1 Poecilia latipinna
CTCCCTCAGCCACCCTGTATCAGTACTCTATCCCTCGCTGGCCCCCTTCATCACCACACCCTGTACTCAAGTTATGATGCAGTTCATGGGTAACATACTGTTGCCCTATATTACCAGTGCAGCTCCAACACAGTGGCTTCATTTGAGCTCAGAGGTCCTTGAGGAAGAAACACCAGCTGTAACGGTGAGTTTCCTCTCTTGCACAATGCAACGCTTTAACACACAACACTGTTCTATGCAAGGCCTGTCTTTGCTTTACACTCTGGTGAATTTATAAACTCTCTTCAGCGTTTGCTGCTGCTTGCAACGTGATTACAGCTGATTGAATTTCTCATCCTGGTTTTTTTTATGTGTCCTGAGTTGAGGTTGGTATTGTCTTCCATGCCGGAGTTACTCAACAGGGTTGTTTTGGAAGGAGAGGGATTGTGCAATCTCTGGAGCAGGGCTGTGCTACTGTGCCTCTCACAGCCAGGAGTGGTGTTATAAAACGATTTATTAGGCATCGCTTTTGGTGAAGTAGCTGTTCTATATCACAGATAATATGCCACGTAAACAGGGCCATGTTTTTGCGTGGACTGTTCTCACGACTGAAGTCGCAACCAGGATATTTTGCACTAAAGCACAGTGTTAAGCCATTTTCCTAAACACCTGCTTTGCTCCGCGGCCTTAAAAAAACAAATTACAGGGTTTCTCGAGAACAACTATTAAGGCGTGGTGTGTACCGAAGACTTAAAAGCTGATGAAAAGCCTTTGTTTGCAGTTCCTTTCGAAAGCCCAGGGTCCTGAAATACGTCATATGTTTTTAAAATTATTATTTTCACCTGTGTTATAATGGTATTCACTTGACTGCAAGGTGAAATAGTCTAAAATCAATCCTCAAGAAAAAAAAATATCAGAATGGATCTACAAACAATTTCAAATAAAAATCAATCTCTGCTCACTGCAACACACATATAACACACACACACACATATCTATACATCTTTCTTTTTTTTATTTCACTTGAATTCCATATCTTAGAACTTCCTCCTTTCTCCTTCACAATATTGCCCAAAAATGAGAGATATTGTGGAACAGAGTGATGCAAAAAAGCTGGTTCATAAGTTTGTTGCTTCAAGGTTGGACTGTTGCAATTCCTCACTACCTGGAAGTCCAAAAATTCATTAAAAACGCTTCAGCTTACCCAAGATTTGGGATGATTTCATGGAAAAGTTGGACCAATATTAGTTCTTCTTCACTGGCTCCCTGTTAAATGCAAAATAGATTTAAAAATGTTCTATCTTACACATGAAGCGCTTTATTTTCCGGCTCCGTCAAACATCAGAGATCCGATTGGTCCAGATGTTTCCAACAGAGCACTTCGCTCTCAGACTTTACTGGTGGTTCTTACAGTTTCTAAACGTAAAGTGAATCTTTTAGTTATCATCCTGCTATAGAAGCAGCTCCTAATTTTTGTCTGTAAGGCTAAAAATTTAGGCTTAAAACTTTCCTTTTCTGGTAAAGCTTATAGTTACAGCGACTTAGGCTTATGCTGCTACAGGCTTAGGATCCTGATGACCGTTTTCTCACTCTGATGATTTTTCCTACTCCTCTCCCGACATGCGTTAACCTGCAGTTATTGCTGTAATTAACTTTATGGCCCCTCTGTCTTTTTTTTTCTTCACACAAGCAACATCTTGCCTGTTGCTTTAAGTTGTGTCACCTCGACTTTGTCTCTCTATGTTAAATCCGTTATCCATTGACTGAGCTTTGATTCCATTAACTATACGTAAGCATCATTTTCATCCCAGTGATTCAGAATTCATCTGTTTAGTTAAAGAAGCTGCTGCTGTTACCTTTTCTTTAACATAGAAAGTACACCTGGGTCAGTGTTTCTGGATATTTTTTGTGTGTGCCTGATCTGTCTTATCAAACCCAGAGTTAGCCACTCGCACTGAGTCAAGTTCTGCTGGAGGTTTCTCCCCGTTGAAAGGGAGTCGTTCCTTCCACTGTCGCCACATGCTTTCTAAGCATGGAGGACGGACGCAAAATCAGAGACTGTATGCAGCTGACTGGGTTTCTTTAAAAAGATATTGAGAAGAAAATGTGATTGGATTGAGTTGATTAAACATTCTATATCTAAATATATTTTGTTGTTTTTTTATAAAGTGCATTTAAACATGTATCAGGTATTAGCAGTTTATCAAGAAATTGAATTGCTCAATTAATTTACTACGTCATTTTCTAATATTTTCAAAAATCTTTTCATGCAACTGCACAATACTTGATGTCTTTTCTTGTCCTCGGCACACACAGTCTAGTATTGTTTATGTACAAGTCTAACTATTCAGTTAATATTATTCTATTTACTAAAGACATCGGTTCAGGGAGCTTTACAAGACAGATTGAACACAAATCGGTAAATCTGATCCCAGATTTTAAATGGATCAGAAATATAAAACAGGAGCTGCAGGCGCAATATGAAAGATCGTTGGAAAAACTTTGCAAGACGATGACGTTAAATATTAGTAAGAAAGTCTGTATCTTTGGGAGAGGATAATAAAGTAATTCAGTATGTCCTAAAAGGAACAGCCTTTTACTTTTAGAATTTTTTATGGCTATTTTGTCTACAAATGAGCTCTTTTTTTTTAAAGCCCATTAGCTGTTACTAAACTTTCTCAGCTTCTATAAATACTGACAAACATTTCAGACTCTGCTAAGTCGAGCGTAAGCTCAAGTTTACCTACTTGTATTGTACATTTCTGCAACAAGGCAGTTCAAATTGTGTCATAAAAACATCATCCAGTCACCAGATATGAAACAAGCAATAAACACTACATCTTGTCAAGTGCCACCATAAAAAAATGATCCATGCACATCAAATATGTTGAAGCATGGAGAAGCTGAATGCTGCTTCTCCGTGTTTTGTTGACCAGAAGTCAACTTCATTTAAGAAAATCACTTGATTTTTATTTTGTTTTGTTCTTCTTTAAGATAATAGTAACATGTTTTGCTAACATACTGCACAGAAGGCAAGTAAATCGTCCAGGAGCTTCATGCAGGCTTTAATAAATTTTCCTCCATCTTGTGAGATCTGTTAAAAAAAACCATCTTTAGCTTCGGCCCCAGAAGCCTGAGGAGTCTAACGATGCATCCTGCACGCTTGAAGCGCTTTGTGTGAAAGAATATTAAAAGAGGCCCGATCCTAGAGCACAGGACGCAGAACTTTAATCTTGCATATGAGTCTGAGTGTTTGCTAGAGGAACTGACAATTCCACCATATGGGGAGCTGCATACCTCAGAGTCAGAATTCCCCGACTCGCTGCGCGCTGACAGATTCCTGAGGTAAAAGAGACTCCAGAGTGGAAAACCCAAACGCCTGAAAAAGACTTCCCTAAAAACAGAAACGAAATGTAGAATATTTTTGATCATGTTATGGTATTAACTGACATGCTAAAGTCCATCTAATATGTCATGAAAATTCAAATACCAAGGCCCAGAAAATGCACATTTCTGGCACTGTACTTACACTGTACTTACAACTGAAAGCATCTGTTTACATTTACTGTATGAAAAGACTTTTTTTCTTTTTGTCCTTTCTGAAAGTAAATCTGACAAAAGTTTGTCTATATCTTTTCATCACTGGATTACCAACGTTATCGCTATTCCCTAAATACCACAATAATAATGAGGAAAAAGAAAAGTGAAATTCCCACACATTAAGATAACCATAACTTTAAACAACTTGGGAAACCCTTGATGATATCATGACTTTGTAAGCTTCTGAGAATGAATGAGTTAATTAACATTTTGTGTTAAAGAGAGGCACATATGTGGGTGTATTGTACCGCAAACACACTCCTTCCTTGTATGACATCATCAGGAAATCAGCCAAAATATCAGGAGAATTATGGATCTCCACAAGTCTGCTTCAACCCTGGGTAAGATTTCCAGTTACCTGAGAGTGTCTCTGTTCAAACATTGATATGCAAGTAACAACAGCACAGGAATGTCTAACTATCGTACTGTGCAGGAAGGAAATGGGTTCTCTTGTCCCAGAAATGAGTGTTTTTGGTGCCTAAGCTACTGCAGCGTAATGACCATTCATGCATTTCAGAGATAAAGGGGGGAGGACACAGTCCCGGCTGGGAAGTATGGGGGTGGAAACATCATGTGGAGTGTGCTCTTTGTTGAGGAAGGGTCTGGTGCACTTCACCAAATAGATGATATCATGAGGAAGGAATATTACTTGGAAATCTTGAGGCCAGATTTCAAGGTTGGGTGCAAGTGGAAGGGGAGTCTAAGGATTTAAGGAGAACAAAGCAACTGTTTTGATGCTGCTATTGCAAAGCATTGATCTCAGATACAAAGAATATTGGTGTACCTTGCTGAAAAGGTGTGTGGGAACGAGGCGGCGTAGAAACCTGACTCCAGTTCCACCAGTTCTGTCAGGAGGAATGGGTCAAAATACCAGCAAACAGGGATGCACCGATTGCAGTTTTCTGGCTGGTCACTGATATTTAAAAAGCCTGACCTGTCAAATCCGATTTTGGCTGATAATGATTTTTTTTTTTGTCTGAAATGTTGCTAAATATACAAGTAAAGTGGCTGATTTGGCAACAGTGGGATGACTGTTGTTAACTGCAAATGTGCAGACATGACCTGGTGGGTGGATCTCTGTCAAACCTCTCTCACGGCAGAGCAGAGGGGGACAGCGGTGGATTTTTAAACCTTTTTCGATATGATCAGTGGAAAAAATCAGCTTCACGCAAGTATCGGCCGATTACCGATCTCACAAATTAAAGAAATTGGGGCCAATTTATCGGTGCATCCCCCAAACCAGCAAATTATTGTGAGAAGCTTCACTGCAAAGACACAAAGTCTCACCAAATACTTTTGGTCTACTTTCTAGTACAAATATCATAGTAAACTTGAAATAAGACAAAACTAACTTGCTGAAAAGTAACTTTTTAGCATGAAAATGTACATCTGGTAGATCTCATAAGTGAAATGTTCTGCCAGTGGAACTAGTGTTTTTTTCTATCGTTCTTAAGGATTTAGTGTCTTAAAACAAGTTATCGTGCTAAAACGTTACTTCACTAAAAAGTTAGTTTTGTCTTAATTCCAGTGCAAAAATATTTGCACTGGAAACTAGAACAAAAACATACTAGAAGGATACCCTGAAGGCCTGACAGTTTAAAGATGGTTCCACTCAATGCAAAAGACAAAAATATGAACTTCTGACTCTGAAGATGTGGTTTTGACTGTAACGGGACGACCTCTGAGTGTGCTTTCAGTTTACTGAGAGAATATTAGAATTCCTTTCCCTTCGGAGAGACCGTGTAAAAAAAAAAAAAAAAAATATATATATATATATATATAGCAAAATGATGAAGGCACGGAAAACACAAGAATTCTCTCTTTCATGTGCTCTCAGTGTCAGTACCATATGCCACTCAAAGCAGTCATTAAATCAGACACATTCCAGATAGAGTTACCAGTAAAACGCAGGAAAACAGTGGCTGCTCGGCTGGAGAGCGGCAGAGGTTCTTTCAGAAGGTTTTGGGCCGATGCGTGGTTGCGTGTGAGTCTGTGTTTGTTTAGGACCCGTGTCAGATTGGCGAGCAGCCTGCGTGATGCACTCTTGCCTCAGCAGGACTCCCTGTCAGCGGAAGGAGAATGATGGCAGAGTGCGGGGCCGAAAGCGAGCAACCTCAGAGGCGTCTTGGTGACAAGAAGCATAAAAACGGAGAACTCACAGGTAACGCTAATTTACAGCTGGGCAACAGCTAATACGACTGTTAAACCCATGAAGACTGAATACAAATGTTTAAAATCTGAGTGCGGGGAGCTTTACAAGATGCAGTGCCCTGCAAAATTGTTCACATGCCATCAAAATGCATAGTTCCTCATGTCACGGTGAGAGTTTTGTTAAGATTTCATGAGACAGGAAAGTGTAACATACCTCACTAACCCTGAAACCCAAAAATAAAATCCAGTGCAGCCAGTTGCCTTCAAAAGTACACGTTGATTAAAGTTCTCTGGTCAGATGATGCCAATGTGAAAGTTTTTTAATAAATACAAAATTCACGATGCCAGAAAACTAAAATTACGCATCAAAATCATCATAATATTAACTTGGTTGACACTGGAACCTCAAAAGACTCGCACCCTGCATTGTTTAAGCCAGCTTAAAACTCAAAACAACCCAAGATCCTAACAGAAAATAGAATACTTTTTCACGGCACTGAAAAGTTTATGAATAAAAACTTGTTTCAAAATCCATCTGATCTACAGAAAGAGGAAAACAAATGTTTGGACACATCTAAGGTCTTAATGGGTTTACAATACCTTTGTTTGTCCACTGGTGCTAAAACATATCCGTATGAGTTGTACATCATTTAAACTTTTTATTTTAATGTGTAAGAAGCTTTTCTTATTTGTGTGTGTTTTTTGTGGTCTAGACTCAGATCTTCCAGAAGAGGAGAAGAAGCAGAGAGACAGGGAAGACCATGAAAGCCTGGTGTTATGGAAGAAGCCTTTGCTCACACTTTACTACTTCTCCCTGGAGCTGTTCATCACTCTTAAAGGGTGGATGTGGAGGTGAGGAGCAAAAGGAGAGATGCAACCTCCTCTTAAAACATGTCCCTGTTTCAGAAAACCTGAAATCTCCAGACGGCCGATGCTGTCCTTTTCCAATTCACAGGCTAACACAATAAGTGAACGCTTTTATTCACATTATAAGCTTTAGTGACACCCCAATTTTCATCTGTAGGGCCTATTGTGATATTGTTCCACCATTTGTCACTACGATAGCTAAGAAGGCTTTCCACAACGTTCTGGAGAGTCATCAAAGTTTTTGACCATTCCCAAAGAAGCACATTTTCAAGGTCAGACACTGATGTTGGATGAAAAGGTCTTTCTCGGCTCCAATTCCTTCGACAGGTCTTCCAGGTCTGTGCAGATCACCCAAGTTCTTGTTGGGAGCATGAAATGTCTTAGTCATTTTTTTCCCGTAGAGAGGCATCCCGCCTGCCGAGCTCGACACCAGGCCCGGGTCAAACTATTTCGACAGAACACTGTCCAAATCAGTCTGTGGAAACGTGTGGTGTTCGCTGGGACCATTTCTTTCAAGCAAAACAGAGGATGCAGGCGGTCTGGACCTGTTATGTGAAACGTGTGCAAATATGAACGTGCCGACACCACATGGCAACACGTCGACTGTTCGGCTTCGAATGAAATGGTGTTGCCTTGTCGATAGGTTTGCCAAAAACATAGGTATGATTTGTCTCAACAGGTTAAACTGTCGCTGTCCATGACTTGGGCTATTTATGTGACTGCAAAGTAGGACATAATTACAAAGGGGAAGCAAAGTACTCATTCTGTTTTTCTTCTTTTGCAAATAAAAATCTGAATTTTGTCAACTTTTTTGTTTCCACTTGAGATTTAGATCTTTGCAACTCCTCCAGAGTTACCACTGCATTCTTGACTGATTATCTGATTAATGGTGTAGTTGGCAGGTCTCTCAATTTAGGTGAACAGCCATGACTTAGCAGGTTTGCAGTTGTGTCACAGTTAAAAAACTTAGGATAATTCTCACAACCCAAACCTATACTTTAATGCAAACATCATTAACAATTAATAAACAATGTAATAATTAAATAGATGATGTGTAAATTCAGTCTTTAAAAGCGACTGTAAAATACAAGGCCAAATGACCAAGAAAGCAAGAAAGCAGAACCTAGAAAACAAGCCTTTTTGTCTTAGTTCTTATGTTGCCGTGTCGCTGATAACATCAAGAGGTTGCAGAGGTTGCAGCCCATACATGAGTTTCTTTTTCACAAAGAGGCACTAAAGTTGCTACAGTTGTTCTCGTGAAAGCAGAGGAAATAGCAACTGTGAAAGAACGGCCATCTGACATTACTCTGACGCTTTTTCACACAACACATCCAGACATCAGACTACTGCTGACCTTGACCGTCTCAGAGTTATCAGCCCAGGTCTCATAGTTTAGACTCAGCCAAATGCCTTTAACACTTCAACGGAGACACTGCATGGTTTTCTTATCATTATCTGTCTCTATTACTCCTCATAATTACCCTACTTAAAGGCTGGGAAGGATAACTCTGCCCTGCAAACTACTGTTTTCGTACTTGCCGAGCAACAACATCACACCAAACTACGTCAGTCGTTGCCTTGATGCACGTTACACGTAGAGTACAGAATGTCTTCAACTTGCTAAATAATCTTTGTTGACACCGAGGTCCCAGAAGAAGGTCAGAGTGTACTCTCGGGGGGGCCCTTGCGGTTAACTGCGTCAGGACAACGTGTTTATGCTAAAACTACAAGAGGATGTGGTGAGCCACAAGCACCACAAGCAGTGTTCTGCCTTAGAGAAGCTGCTATTTACCCAACGCTCCAGACACGTGGTGTACTAACTGCCTATGCTGGCATGTAGATGAGAGCGTTACGGGCTGCAAGGGTGCAGAGAAGTTTATTACTTGTTTTTAGGAGTGGTGCATAATATAAAGATTATCCATGCCCCAGATTATCCATTGGGGCATCAAGCTGTCTGTTGCTGTGCCTTTATGTTTCTAAAATGTAAAGGCACAGTATAAAAAGGGTTTTTCAACCAGTGAATGGATTGTGTGGGGGAGGGATTGGTAAGGAATCCTATCACAAACCTTTCTTTTTAAACTAATTTCTATATTAAGAAGAAAGTTTAGGTTAACTTGTTTTATTTATCTATTTTCCTTGCCAATTTTATACTTTGATCATTTTTGTCTTCAGAAAATTTTATCCGCCTTTTCGTTTCATTTTGAATAGCACTTGTCCCCCTCTGAAGAGGACTCGACTGTCTGGCACACCCTCCTTTCCAGAATCCCTGAACTGGACCTGCATGAGCTTAGTGATGTGCAATTCAACCTTGAGCAACCTTTCAGTTTAAAAGTACAAAATGCTATTATTAGCATGTATTACTAACATTGGTAAACTGGGGAAGTCCCTCTGGTTTTCCAACTTGAAACTCAAAAACGGTGAAGATAGCTTGGACATTATGGCCACGTCCAAGTTCCATCTTCAGAAGTAAACACAACACATAAGAATCCACCAGCAAATGGTCCTACTTCTTTGCTGTCCACTTTGCGGTAATAGGTATTCTCCAAAGAATACCTATCTTTGGAGAGATCTTAAATGAGTTTTTTTTGTCTACAAAGCAACTTTGGTTGCAATTACAGGTTCTTCTATACTTGCACTGCCCAATATGAGAGCCATGAATAGCTGACATTTTGATGCATTGATAGGATTTGGTAGCATTTACTTGGTGAGTTTTAGCTGGAAGTAGAATTACAAAAAAAAAAAAAGCAATAAAGCAAGATACTATGACTTTCTTTGCTGGTGGCAGCTACAAATTGGTAAGAAACAGGCATAAATTTATTTATTTATTTTTAAAAAACTGTCAGAATCAGAATTAGTATTGGGTTTTGGTTTTATTTGGGTTTTTGCTAATCTCATCATTGTGTATTATCATTTTGGTCTTGTGACATTTAGTTTATTTCCCTCTGTTCATTATTGTTAGAATGGTGTTTGCCCTTTTGTTAATTATTTTGTGTTTAGTTCCTTAGTTTATTTTTGTGTTACATTCTTTACGGAATTAGATTTAGTTCTCTAGTTTCTTTCTTTTCTGTGTTGATTACTCTCTTTCCCATGCTTGTATTCGGCCACAGCTGTTCCTCATTGCATCTGATTAGCTAATCTGGCATTAGCCTGCCTCATTTTCCGCTCCTGCCTCACTATAAAAGCTGACCGCCCATTTGCTACGTGAGTTCCCTCACCGGCTCTTTCTGTAAACTTTCTAATTTTATTAAACCTATCACAGCCAGTTTTTTTTTTTCCTGCATTAAGGTTCTTTATCAAGGAAAATCGCAAAAACGGGGGCTAATGTTGCTTTAGCTATCTCCCAGAGATTAGAAAAATTCAGACGTTATTGCCTTTTACTTACGCTTTCTTACTAGCTTAGGCTAGTTAGCTAACATTACTTTCAGACAGGCAACGTCCTCTGACAGTACATCTATGTATTCCTATATAATTTTGTGTTTTTAAGTTGAGTTTACAGTTATTGACAGCTCTATTGTCAGTCTTCTGGATGATTCGTGTGTTTCACTTGCCTCGGATTTCAGAACTGGCATTTAGGAATTACTGAACTCACCCATGTCCGCATGAAAGTCGGAACAACCGGGGGTTTGCCGTAGCTTTAATCTGCAAAGTCTAATTGTTTTAAGGTGTATATCTTATTAAATTGCTGTTCTGTGACTGGGTGAGTTTGGAAGTGGTGAACTGACAATTCAAATGTGCGAATTAAAGAATAAAATTAGGGAAATGTGGAATAAATATGATCAGTAAACGCATTACAAGCTTTAAAACGTCACAGATTTGCCTCAGACCATGTTCAAATATCTTACCGTCACTGTACAAGGTGTTAACTAGAAATCTTTATACATCCCTCAACTTAAAAGAAATGCGATTCTCTTTATTTGGTAAATTAACTTTGTTTTCATTGACTGTTTTCTTGGTCATGGTCATTTTAGAAATATACAGCTGCACTTAGCAGATGTATATCCTGCCTTTTTACCCACATTAAAATCAAAATTATAAGTATGACTGGAGTCTCCAGCTCTAGTCTTTTGGACTTCTCCGTTATTTCCTGTTCTAACACACCAGATTTAAATTACTCGTAACCAGGTCGCTACAGAACTTGATATATTGAGGTAGTTAGTGTCTGGACTGCCAAGAAAAAACATTCTGAACTTTTTAAAAAATAAATGGTAGCTTGGTGAACTACTGCTGGTTGCATCGCTATAGTAAGCTTATCTATCCTTTTTTGTCAAGCCTTAATTTTTAAAGTATGATCATGTAAATTTTGAATGGAGGTGAAGGCATGAGAGTTCTGTAAAATTCAACTTTTATATTTATAGTCTCCAAATCTACAGTTATATCTATTGGTCTAAAATCTTGGACATCTGTCCTAGTTGTAGCTCAAAATAGAACTAGAAACCTCAGTGGGGGAGGAATAATCAATCAACATGCTGTTCAGAGAGCACTCTGAGTGGCCTCTCTGACCCCAAAACCTTTGAATACATGGCTTTCTATTGGACATTATTAAAATCCTTAAGGTTTGCACCAGCCCTCTGCAGCTCTAATCTTGGTTTCCTTGTCATGAAAACTTGTAAGGTGAGCCCCCCCTTTTATCTTCCAATAATTTGAATATTGGGGTTTTTGCCTTCAACTTTTTTGCTTTCCATCTTCATCTAGAGATAAGTTGATCCAACTCTGACAGTTTGTCACTTAATGAAACAAGTGCTCACGCATACACACACAAAAATCAGCAATATATATATATATATTTACAGATTAAGTAAAGACCCCCGGTATCCGCAGGGCTTAGGAACAACACAAGTGGTGGCAAACAGCTAAAATTTATAAATAACTGAAACCTCGTCTAAAAATGCTTATAACTGCATTTTTTAAAAATAGTTCACACACCAAATATACCCTAATATGCACTAATGCACACAGTGGGAACTACCACAGCAGCTAACCTATGGCTTTCCTCATTTCCACTTTTGGGGGTGCAACCAATCAGTGCCAAGGAAAATAAACGGCATTCCTGGATTACCTGTTTTGCAAATGCTAGCAGTTCAGTTAGCATTGCGCATAGTTTCTGCAGCTAGGTTGTGAAATTCGCCAAATGCACAACACCTCTGAATTATTTGGTGAATTCAGACACGACGCAGAGGCTCCCGACAAACACATTATCTTGCCGTCGGTAAACGAAGCCAAGAAACTTTCTCAATATTTCAGCTGCCATTGTTCAATATGACCGTCAAAGGGCAAAAAAAAGGCAAGGCCAGCATTCTTTTCTATGCTCTACTAGTGAAGTTAGCATTTAAGCGTAATTCAGGGTAGAGTTGGGTTGTATTAAATTAAAGGGCGTTCCTCATAAAGTACTTAATGAATGATGATGAAAATCCATCTAAGAGCAGAACTGATTAAAACTTGTTGAGGCTTGACTACTTTCAAACAACTATTGCTCTTTTCCACAGATGAAATCCTTCTCTGTTACTCACTCATATTTCAAGAGTCATCATGAGTCTTTGGTTTGTTTTCTGCATATAAACACAACTCTTGTTTGACATTTTCTGTGTTCATTCTTTTTTTTTTTCCTCTACCCAGGCTTTGGCATCAAAGACAGACAGTGTTTGGACTTGTGATGCTGCTTATCCTTCTCTCTATTGCTTACCATATTGAGGGACCACATCAGAAGGTGACTGACCTCCTCATGTGTTGTGAATGTAAAAATACCATAGCGACTGTCTGTGATGTAACCAGCTTGCTTCAACTGCAGAGGAGATGCATGACAAATTATTGTACTAGAGTTCTAAAAGGCACATACTTTGTGAGAAATGTTGTTTTTGTTGTTTTAGTTTTGGTAATTTTCTCTGCACTTATAAATGGGTATTTATGAGTGAATGTACTAGCATCATGTTTGCTTTCTTTCTTTGCAACTCCCCTAAAAGCTCAGCAGGTTGTTCTGTCGATCCACATACAACCCTTCCACTTAGTTTTTTTTGTTTTGTTTTTTTTTCCACCAACTCTGCTTTAGTTGCAATATTTTTCACATCCCATTGGCATTTATTTTTTTTTCAACATTGTACGCAAAGACCTCGGAGTTGTGTAATCACTTCTCAGTAACTGCACGTAACAATTCCTCATGGCTGGCCCCTCACTTCCCAGCACTCTGCCAGCAAACAGAGAGACAGTATGTGCTGTTTTTTGTTTTGCTGGGTTTCCTGGGAAATTGAGTCTTTGGTAAACCCCCCCACTTCCCTGCACACATTCCCTTCAAACCCTTTAAAGTCCCCTCCTCTTTTCCCGTAATCTGGGGTCTTGACGCTTCCTCCTGGAAACAACCTGCCCTGACTCAAGGGAGGAGGTGTAAGCGGAGCGATGGAGTGATAGTAGTACAGCAGCAGCAGAAAGAGAAAGAGACAGAGTGGGAGACAGACGGATGGATCTTGGCTTGTCTTACTGTACTTGTTGTGTAAGAGCTAGTTGCCACTAAAAAAAAAAAAAAGAATAATGGTGCTGTTCTTCTCTGAGTGCTGAACACTCCTACCCTACGGCTCTGCGCTCAAAACTCAGCAACCTCTACCTCTAAAGGTTTCTTTCTCTCTTCCTCTCCTACTCACTTGCCCTCTCCCACCCTTCAAAGCACCCTCCGTTTTCTTTTTCTTTTTTCAGTTTTACTCACGTACCTTCTCTCTCTCTCTGTGCCTGTCCCTCCCTTTCGCGCCCCCCCCCCCTCCGCTTCACGTCCCCCCACCCCCCCACGCTCTTTCCTCGCACTCATGCATGTGGCTCTGCCATGTGGTGGACTGTCCCTCTCCCTGGCCTCTGCAGTACGTGCGCTACATGGAGAAGAAGACGCTGTGGTGTGCCTATTGGGTCGGCCTGGGTATCCTCTCCTCTGTGGGTCTTGGCACTGGCTTGCACACCTTCCTGCTCTACCTGGTAAGACAGAATTTCTTCAGGGAGAGTTGCCTGGCTCCTCCACGCTGCAGCTCTTCACTTCCCCATGCTGGTTTGTGCCTCGGCTCAAACCCAAACAGAGCGGGTGGTGATGATGATGATGAGAATGATGGTGGTGCAACCAGTGACGCAGGTTTTAAATGCACGGTTGACGACGTTGCTGTGCTGCTGCAGAGTTTTGACGAGGGTGAAAAAAAGCTTTCTGGAGTCGTTTTATGCATTTGCACTTTGTATGCATTCGTGTGCATGTGGTGGGTGTGAATAGGCATTATGATAGACGCACTGGTTTTGACAGGCAGGCTAAAACATTTGCACTCACTGACCCCTTTGAGTGCACATGAGGATAAAAACACTCTCCCTCCCCCTGTCTGAGTTCTTTCTTTCTCCCTTCTTTCCTGCTCCCCACTGTTTCGCTCACTCTCACTTTCTTTTGTCACTCCCTCTCTTTTTATGCCTCTTCTCTGTTTACGTTCTCAGTTTTACTCACCCCTTCCCTTTCTTTTTTTTTTTTTTTCCATATGTTTTCCTCCAAGAGTCCTAATCTCTGAGTGCCTCAGTTCAGGGCAGTGAGGATGTTGGGAAGAGGGAGGGCGGCGGGTGTTGTTTCTGCACTTCTGATACCAGAACATCTGCTGGTCCTTACTGCTTCTAGTCCATCTGTCATCAGGGGACTTCGCTGTCACACTCTGGCGCTCGTGCCCAGTGGAGCCGAACTGGAAACTTTGAAGTGTGTGTCCTCTGTTCTGTTGTTTTGAAAAGCCAAAAACTGTGATGCTCCAAAATGTAACATGAGAGTTGTTGTTTTTTTCCCCCTCTAATCTCCCTTGACTCCCAGCTCTTTTCAGTGGAAGGTTTCAAAGTGTTGCATCGCCATCTAGTTGGAGTGGTTGTTATTACAGGTTGTGGTGTCACTGAGTTCATGACAGAACCTGATGCTCCTTCCTGCGGCTGCTGCTGTACATTCTGTCTCCAGCCTGGAAGATACAGCATGTTAAACACTGTTATTAGCTCTGCTGATGTAGAGTGCCATCTAAAAATATGCCTTTTTTAATCCCATAGCACAGTGGGAGTAGACTGTTTGTTTTCCAGAAAAAATAGAGTTTTCAGGAGAATACAGGCCCTTTCTCTAGAACAATATTTGTTTTGTTTTAAATTTGCTCTGATTTTTAATTTATTGAAAGGCTCCATTAGAGAAAGTAAAATGTAGGCAGACTTGTTACTCAGTTAAGGTAAGAAATTTTCAGCATTGATTTTAGCTGAAAATGTAAATGGTAGTTAACAAATTTTTTCAAACACAGACCGACATGTCCAGAAAATTCAACTTAGCTTATTTCTGGTCATTCTATGTAAGAATGTAAATGAATTTTATCAAGAGAACATTTGATAACTTGATATTTGATATCAAGAGAACAATGAATTGCTTGATAACAAAGGGAGTTTGAACTCCTTCAAAACTCACATTTTTGGGGGTCTAATTAAAGGAAGCACGTTGTGCATGCAGAGACAGACCTGGGTGTCGAGAGGAAGCTTTATACAGGGAAGTGAATACAAACAAGAGAGAACATTTGTGCAGAAGACATAAGTTTGAAACAGAAAACGGGAAAACAGTTGAATTAAAAAAATGTCTAATATGTGGTGAATGATACTGTTTCATGTTATTGTGGTATTTATGTTTAGTTGTCTTCAAACTGATGTAGATTATCTGTCCATGCACCAAGGATCCTAGCCGCAGGCTTTGATTGGGCGATAACTGTAGGGGGTGCAGGAGCTAAAGTTAATAAAACTTGCAGCTGTAATGGTACCAAGTGGTAGTTCAGTACTGGCTGAAGAAGTTCAATATAAATGCTCTCCACGCTTCTAATTTAGATTTCCATCAGATATGAATTAATACCTAAATAATTGGATTTTCTTATTTTATGATCAATGAATGCACTAGATTTAGCAGCTTGTGCTGACAACACTCTTCAGTGTGGAGGCTGTTGCCGAGCAAAGACTTGAATTTTGCTATTTTAAGAATCATTTAAGTGTTTAGAAATTAAGCCAGGAGAAGTACAGCAACGGCAGACTATTTTGTAGAAATTATATTTTCTACATCATGTTGAGACATATCTGCAGTTCTGTCAGGCTGTGTGAGAGCAAGACTTTCAGTAGATCACAGGAAGGCTCAGCAGAGTAAAGTCACTATCTGGAACATGCTGGATTTGAACATGTTTGCAGCCTTTTGGTAAATTTCAGAGTTAAAATAAGGAGCTATAATCTCTACACGATAAACAGGCTACTGTTTTAGTAATGCTTACGATGCAAACTGATTAAGTATCAGTTTAAAATGTCAACCATTGAAATATTTATGTTGGAAATTTGTTGTGAAATCTGTTCTGCGAGCACTGTCTCACACAGTGTGACATTGGCTCTTTGCCCAATTTAAATGCTGTATTTTCCACACCTTCAATGAATGGCCTATTTTAAAACTTTTTTCATATTTAAGGCGCACCGCATTATAAGGCGCATAGAATAGACGCTACAGTAGAGGCTGGAGTTACATTATGCATCCACTAGATGGAGCTGCACTAAAGGGAATGCCAACAAAACGGTCCGACTCCGGTCAGCGAGGAGAGCCTTCCGCGACTGGGCCGGGGCGTGGCCGGACGATGGTCACCCTTCTCCGTTTGCGCACAGCATGTTCATGGAGAACGTGGTGCTAAATGACCTGCAGACGACCTGATTCTAGACGGTTGGTAGGTAGATAGTTCAGTCAAACTTTATTAATAGATTACAAACCAGCGTTCTGACAACTATCCCAGCATGCACTGCACGCTTCTTCTTCTACGGGCGAAAATGAAGTCGGCTCAAAGTGAAATGGGATTCATCTGTTTCTACTAATTCTTAGCAGATTGAGAATGGAGACCGATGTGGCTCAAGGTTCTAGATCTGAAATGAATCAGAAACAGGAAGTCAAAACTTTACAAAAACAGATTGAAAATTTGCCAAAAAATTCTGATTGAAACAGCTCTAGCAATGTACCGTATTTTTCGGACAATAAGCTGCTGCTTTTTTCCCACGCTTTGAATCATGCGTGGTTATAAGCTGTGGCTTTTATCTGGATTTTTCTTCAACCACCAGGGGGCTCTTTAGCAGGTATTGAATCATTGGTGGTCAAAATTGGAAATAAAAGAAGAAAGTGCTAATTTTCATTTGGAACAAGCACATGCTAGCAGCAGGCACGATGGAGAAATTGCTTCAAACTCATACCACCTCATCATGGACAACAACATGAAGAAGTTCATATGATGCAGCTTTTAAGTTGAAGACTATCGATCTGGCAGTACAGGAGGAAAATAGAATTGCTGCATGTAAGCTTGGTGTGAACGACTCCATGGTTCGGCATTGGAGACGCAGGGCTGTGTCCTTAATAGCAGATTTGTTAAGCACGCTGCCCCTCTGCTGCCCCTCTGCTGCCCTCTGCTGCCCTCTGCTGCTTCCTTGTGGAAAACCGAGATACCAGTGGCTTATAGCCCGGTGCGGCTTATATATTTATGTTTCCAGTTTTGTTAAAAAAATTTGTAGGTGCGACTTATAGTAAGGTGCGCTTTATAGTCTGGAAAATATGGTACATAGTAACACGTTGAGTGTTGTATCCAGACCGTGGCTTTTGTTCTTTAAATGATCGTTAAACACTAATTAAATTCTTCATTAAGCCTAATTGGAGCAGATTCTAACAAATAAAAAAAAGACCCTGTGGCCAGACTGTTGATTTTACACCTTCCACATGTCACAAAACCTCAGTGAAGATTATTTATTTATCTGAATTTAAAAGATTTTAGTTTGCATTTGACTTTGTCTGTTTGATGGGAACTGACACATCCAAGCATGCTCTCTATGAGGTTGTGCATTTCTAAACCCTGACAAGATATCAGTGATGAAGATGAAAATTTTGGGAATTAAAAATGGCATTCTGCAGAATGCCTGTGGACGTTTCGCACTGTTTTTAGTAAGTAGGATAGGGTCAGTGATTGTAATTAGGTCGACCATGTTCAGAACTTGCACCAAGATGTCTCTTCTTAAAAAAAGAACTAATATTGAGGACGTGAGATGGCCTCATAGCAGCATATAACGCATAGATTCAGGGACAAACCGGCTGTTTGTTTACGTATAGAAAACCCTTTTCTAGCAACATTTGCATAAATAGTTTCAATCTTACATTAAGATTCTCGACTAACCCAGTTTAGTCAGTCAGCAGAGGGTGCCAGTGGTCTAAAGATGCAGTTGTTAAACTGCTACAATGATATCATGGAAATATTGTTTGGGGATGAAGTTTATCCCTGAGTATTCATTTGACAGATTACTTTTTTTTATTTAAAAAAAGTAAAGAATATCTGACATTTTCTTGTTGCAGAAATACTGACATGAATAATGAAAACACAGTTTTCATTACTTTTCTAAGACGAAGAAATGGATTAAATCAACCACTGCTACTTTTGACTTATTTTTGATTATCTTCATAGATTTATTGACCTTGAGTTAATTTGACTTTCTAGCCTTCATTCTGGATTATGTTCATCATTTTTATTATTAATAGAAATTAAAGCAACTCTCATTCTGATCTTAAGATAAAATTTTCAAAAAGTCCTGTTTTTTTTAATTTTGTATTAAACTTTGTAAAACTGACCAGTCAGCTCCAAAATTCATTTTATTAGAAATAAATGAGCGTATCACATTTTCTAAATAGTAAACACTCTTAGAAATTGGCGGGAAGCGGTGAACATTTGCACTCTGGCAAATCTGCAAAGTGACCAGCAGGGGAGCTAAAGGGCCGAATCAGGCGGTGTAACCCATCCCACTCGATGAAAGCAGAGCACAAGTGGCAGCTCTCCTGTTCCCTGACATTGGCAATTGCTGCTCTGTGTCTCCTCTCTGTGTTTTCATCCCGCTGAGACGGCGGGAGATCATTGTACACGGTTCAGGGCCAGTTAATGGAGAAAGACAAAACGCTGCTGCTCAGGCGTATGAAGCAGGAGAGAAAAAAAGGGCAAACTTGGCACATCATCAAGTATATTTTATCCAGCTGCTTTGGGAGTAGGAGGTAGTGGGTGGCTGCTCTCATTACAGAGCATGAAAACAATAAAATAGCACAGGAAAGCTGGAGAGATCTCATTTCAGGAGGAACTGTGGGGAGAAAGATCGTTGTCCAGACGTGTGCGTTTGTGAACATGTTCTCATGCCGGTCGCCCCTCACCTGTGTGGGTTTGTGCCACAGTGACTGTCGAGTTCACAGATGGCAATCAGCTTTCATCTCATCTCTTTTCTGTCGGTTCCTCTTTTTAATTGAAAAGACATTTGCAGTGTGTGTGATTCCTAAAAGCTTGGGAATGTTGTAAATATTTTAGAAGAGAGCTCATCTGAGTCATACAACATTAAATTACTTTCAGTAATGGTTGTTGCTATTAAGTCATTATGGCGGCATGAAAGTTAGTCAATAAAATTAAAAATGGCGTATTTTACTGTTTACAAAATAGCAACAAGAATTTTTTTTCTCTGTTTTGTTGTTTTCTTTTTTTTATATATAAGTAAAGAGAAGTGCCCAAAGTTTGTTTCTGTGAACAGTGGTTTGCAGAAGTATGACGTTCTTCCCATTTACTGGAGCGACAAACGTCAATGTGTTTTACTGGGATTTTAGTAGACACAAAAATACAGATTAGTGCATTGTTGTGAAATGGAGGGAGAATAATTACAAGATGGTGATATTTAAAACGGTCAACTTTTGCTGCAGACTTCTGTTAGGTTTTCCAAACAGAAATCACTTTTGCACCAGTATCAAGTCTTCGATGATCTCTATCAGATTTTATATTTGGATTGTTCTTCATTCAGCAACCCTGTCTGAGCTGAAGAAAAGCATCCCCACAGCATGATGCAGCCACCAACACGTTTCACTGTTGAGGATTTTTTACCATGTAGATCGGAAAGTTAAATGTCGCGTGGTCGGCAACGTTTAATAGACTTTGGAATGATTTTCTATGAACAATGTTTTTTTTTTCACTTTCCAAATCGAATTTGTGGAATGGGCATCTAATTTTTGATCATTTGGATATTGTTCTCTAGCCTGACTAAATCTCTCCTCAACTTTCTTCCTGACATGGCTGCTGAGTTCCTCAGACTTCACGATGCTGTTTGTTTTCTGAACTTGTCTAACAAACCTTGGAGGCTTTGACAGAACAGCTGGATTTACAGAGATTAAATGATGCACTCGTGGTCTAACTCTGTGACTTTAGAAGCTGATTACATTGGAATTTATTTTAGGGGAATCAAATTAAAGGAAGCTCTGTGCAAATATATGCCCGACAAATCTTTTAAAATCCGTATCTCTTGCTCTTACTGCTTCACAATTGTGCAATTTGACACCTATAATTGTAATGTGACAGATGATTTTTTTTTTTTGCAAGGGACTGTAGGTGTTGGCAGTTGATGATGGCAGTAAAAGGGGAATTGAAAGAATTTGACTCTGTGTATGTAACTTGTGATTTACAGCCACTTTTCCTTTTAAAAAAAAACCCAACAGTGGCTTATCTAAATAAAGGAACATTCTGTATTTTTTGTATTGGGTTTCATTTAGGATTTCTAGATTATAGGCTGCAAAGGGAGGCTCGTGCAGAATATACAGA
>NW_015112636.1:589220-590903 GCF_001443285.1 Poecilia latipinna
AGGGAAAACTCATTTACATCACGGCAGGGAGCTGGACAAAGGACTGGTATGCGAGTGATGCCCTCTGCCTCACTCTTTTGCAGCGACAAGCCTCTGTTTTATTCCAGGGCAAATAGACGTTCACTCAGACTGAAACTCGGCCGCTTTGTTTGAGTTGTGACTCACAACCTTTGTGACCCGGGGGCTGCACTGCTGAGCAGGATTAGTGGCTTGTGAGGCAACTTTGGGTTCAGCCCAGGTATTCAGTGTCATGATGGTTTACTGCTGACTGCATCCATCCTGGGAAAACTCACCTGCTCCGGATGCAGGTTGAGTTCACAGAGGGGGTGTGAGAGGGTGCCATCAAAATGTCTTCACTCACAGTGAAAAATATCAACCCAGGGAAGAGGTTTTTCCTTCTAGTTTTCTGAGACTGTAAATTTAGATTGTGACTGTAGGGATCGACATTTTCTTGCTCGTTACTTTTGTCAGTTTGGGGCATATTGTTTCATGATACCATTTATTTACAGGATAAATTAAGAAAAATAAACTGGCTCATAAATATTTTAACGTTTTTATATAGCTGTGTGTGTGTATTATTTTATGAACCCTGATAGAAACAAATCTGTTCTTAAAAATACAGCATTTATTATAGCTGGTATACTTGTATGTATTTTGCAGGAAAATAATTGGAATAATTTACATTTTCACATACAATTTGTGCTGCTTGATGCTTTCAGACTTTTTATTTATTATATTTCTTACTTACAATAAGTTAAACTATTTTTCATGAGACTTGATGTTTTTGTTTTTAAAATTAGTTTTTCTTAAATGCATCTATTTCACAGATTTTTTTTTACCTGCCTTTTTCTTTTCAACAATTTCTTACTATGTGGATGAGTATTTATATTTAATAATTCTGTTTTCACTCTTACAGACAAGTCTTGAAATTGTTGCTGTCACTGTCATGGCTCTTCCAGGTTTTTCTTATCTTTTTGAACCTCCACTGAGAATGACTCAGCATGGCACAATTGTCTCTTTTTTTGTTTTTTGTTTTTACACCAAAATGACAATTGATACGCTGCACGCATGTTACCCAGAAAAGGAGTGACACATCGGGATCAAGTTCAGTTGGTCTTTGAAAAAGCTGAAAAGCGCCTCTTGACTCACCGGTACCTGGCGGTAATGGATCTCTCACCTTAACTTCGACACCTCCTTAAGTTCCATTTGGCGGCATTAATTTTTAACTAAATCTAGGTAGTGTGTCGGAGCGTTGTCACATGGATTTGATCCCGTCACTCCAAAAAAGGCAGTATTAATTACGTTCTGTAAAGATGCATTGTTTGTGGATATTCCTCCTTTTAGAGCTCCAGTTATGAGGAGGGGACGGTGATTAAATAGGAGTTCAAATTTTATTACTTTATTTTTTCCACCTATAAGACTGGAGACACCAATACGCCTGAACATCTTGTGAGTCACTCTTCATTAAAAGTCTTTCAAAAGCAAATACCAGCAGGATATTTCACTGAAACCCTTATGTATGCGTGTGTGTGTGTGTGTGTGTGTGTGTGTGTGTGTGTGTTATGTTTAATGGATTCTCAATCTCAACTGTCTCACCTCAGGGTTTTGAGGCATTTGGCGCTCAGGTAGTTAGAAACCCCAGGAGTCCTGTCAATACCAAGTACAAGTTCTATTCAGCTTGAA
>NW_015112636.1:594197-617104 GCF_001443285.1 Poecilia latipinna
CACACACACACACACACACACACACACACACGCGCGCGCGCGCACTAACGGGCCAAAGGAAGCAGGTCTTGGGCCAAAGTAGGTTTAGTGTTTAAAATTGGACCAACACGCGCCCTAGAACAAGCCAAACATGACCAGACCAAAGCCGAGCGCTGCTGGCTGCCTGTATACGTGTAAGATTTTAAGCATAGCTATCTTATGACTTTCTACGGCATAAGATTACTAAATGCTTTCTAGATGCAACCAGGTGCTTCTGTGTCGTAGCTCTACTGTCCTTCCAGATAGCGGCAATTCATTAATTTGGAATTCAAAAAGCTTGACTTTACTTTTTTGTGACTGAGTGTTACGAAGACTGTTGAGAAAATAACATTTATATAATAAAACTTGAGGCAGGAGTTTTTGAGGAAGGATCACATTACTTTTATTTTCTGTAAAAATGAGGTAGAACAAAATCATATTCAGGCTGTTTTAATATAATAAAGGCTGATCACTTCAGTTTTTTCCCTTTTGTCAGAAGAAAGAATAAAAAAAAACAAAAATAATTTTATTGTTCACTGCTATGGGAGTAATTTTTAAGAAATGTACTAGAACAAACTTAGAATTGTGGATTACTCACTTTAACCCAGAAAAGGAATTAGATCAGTCACTCTTTACCTTATTTTATCAAAAACTGTAGAGTACTCACTATTTAGAAATTAATTAGTTACTTATCAACCCTGAACAGGAGCACTTAGTTTACATACTTTAGAACAACATTAGATTAGTTTTCTTTCCTCTTTTTTCTTTCCTTTGGTTTATTTTGTTTGTATTTCCTTTTAACTCATGTAAAGCACTTTGAATTGCCTTGTTGCTGAAAATGTGCTATATAAATAAAATTACCTTACCTTACTTTTGTGAGGTAAGGTAATTTTTTTTTTACATATAATTCACATTATATGTACAAACAATCTCAATCTTTATGAACCTTTTTCTATTTTTTTTGCCAGTGTTTATTATTTAACTCAAGTGGTATAATTATTTCTAATTGTTTCTGATACTAAATATTAAAAAAAAAACAACTGCTGGAAGCATTTAGGCATTGAATATTGTTGAATAATTTTTTACAGCCAAGTAAAATAAATCTAGTCCATGTCTGTATAATTTTTATCTGAACAGAGTTGATCAAATTGCGTAATTCACAGCAAGATGATTTTCAAAAACCTTAAAAATTCAAGTCGTTTTTTTTCTTTTTAACAAATTATAGTTTATAATGAATTACTCATTTATTTGAAGTAATGTAAAAATATCAGCTTTATTTTAATCATCTTCTGCGTCTAGCATAAAATTGCTTCAGAATCCTTTAAGCTGAAATGAAAGTCTTTTTTTTCTTCTTGTCCAAAGTTTCCTCTGCTGAACGTTTGAGGACAGAATGAATCTGTGTGTCTGCTGGGGAGTGGTTTCAGAACACCAAGTCATATGGTGAAACCACACGGATAAATCACCAGGACCAGCCCCTGTAACCTCTTCATGGTGTGTACTTAACCACCCACTTCTAAACACCCCTGCCCCTCCTCTCTGTGTCTCGGCTCCGTCCATGGCCCGAGTCCAGAGTTCCCTTACCTCCCTCTTGGATCCAGACCGGGGCTTCTTCATAACGAACTAACCTCTAATGTTTGTCCTTTGCCTCCAGCAGTCTCCCACTGTATGAAGTGGTTAGCAGGTTGTGCTAGCTGGACCGTGTCTGATGTGCCTAAATGACCCTCGACAACCACAGCGACCTGTTAATGATGGGACCGTCCTGTGGCTGCGGCCGCTGAGGACCGGTCAGTTTCTGGACGGCCATTAATGCCCGCTCCGGAAGCAGCTGGAGACTGAGACGAAGCGTTCACAAGCCGTGTCTGCTTCTGATTGGCTGCTAGCGCGTTAGGCGATATTTTAATTTGAAAAACGGTACGGTCAAATTAAAGTCTACTTTTGTTAAAGTCTAACAAAAGTAGACTTTAATAGCCACTTAACAGGCTTCCGTCTGTAACATTCCTATGTCCGTGACTCTTAACTTACTGTTGGTACTTGTGCTGTTTTTGGACATTTTCAGAAGAAATTTGGATGTAAATTGCTTCAGTGTTTGTAAAGATTATGCCATATTTTACTTCTCTAGTTAAAACCATCTAGATTCAAACTCAACAGTATACCAGTCCCTAGTTCTAAAACCAATGTGATTTACAAATTAATTTGCCCAGCCACCAGGTTAACTACTGTTAACAATACAATTTAATACCATTCATAACTTTTCAACCCTACATTCACTAAACGAGGTTGTACAGTTGCACAAGGTTTGATTGAATAAATACAGTAATCAGAAACAAAGTTAAAAAAAAATTCATTTATTGCTGCTTTTAATAACTTTTATATTTTTTTTGATTTCACCTTTTATTTGACAAGACAACATACATCCAAGACCGTTTTATTGGACTTTAGGGCTTGGGGTTTGCAAGAAAACTCCAACTTGGATTTCAACCCTGACATGTCTGACTTCAGTGAGCCTGTTTGGGCCGTCGTTCCAACTTAACAAATGGAAATCCTAACTTCTGAATATGAAGCAATCTTATAGTTGAGCCACATGCTTCAAACAGTCATGCAGTGTTAATAGATAAAAACTATTTAACTTCCTTTTTCCATGATCTATTTTACTACAGTTTTAAAATATCTACCAGTCTGTGATCACAGAGGCACTTGTGTAAGCTTTTATAAATTTGTATGAGCAGAAAAAAAGGCTGGAATACAAAATAAGAAGATAAAAGTATTTGTCAGGACATTTCTTGTTATAAAATTGATCCTTTCTACTATCACCATGTGCTTTCTCAGTATGCTGGAAGTGAAGACTAAATGTGATCTGCTGGTTTACATGGTTGTTTTTTTTTTTTGGTAACATTTTATGATTAGTTGAATCAAATATTACTGCATCCTAATCAGGTTGATCTCTTATAAATACTTATAGGTCTAATTCAGATTGCACTGTACTGGAATAAAGCTTGAACTACATTGAATTTTATACAGTTGGATCTAAATAGGCTTGGCCATGGGGGAAAATGAACAAATCACATATACCATAAATTGAACTGAATTGAATTTTTCTAACTTGACCTGGAGTTGAACTGAACTGTAAGAAAACTGAGCTGAGTTATAAATTTAACTCTCATCAATTTAAATGAACCAACTGAATTGAAATTACTAGAGCTAACACAAACTTGAGTGGAACTGACTTACACCAGAATGAATTAAACTTAGCTAAACTTCACTGAGTGAAACTCTGTTGAACTGAGTTGACATTAATTCAATGTGTTGCCTTCTGTTCATCTGAATTTAATTTAAATGAAAGTTCATTTACATCACACTATTCACTATTCACACACAAGACAATACTAATTTTTTGACAGGAATTTAAAGGGAAGACGATGAAATGACAAAAACCTTTATGATTTGCTTAAAATGAGATGCATGAAAAGAAACCTGACAAAATGCAAACATAAATTTGATTATGAAATCCTATGATTCATGTAATGAGATTCTGTGATCATAAAATTTAGGTTTTCCAGATAGTGCAGGCAGCTGCTTAAGTTTTGTCTTCTAAAATGATATGAATCATTACAGAATTATGTCACTAGTGTAACTCCCCCCCCCTCCTTTTTTGCCAACAGTGAGCAGCACCACTTTAATTTTAACTTGCAGTTATGAATTATCAGTCAGTTGAATTTAAAACATGCTTCAAAACAAACAAAAAACAAACTCAGACTTAAATCTACACCCTCAGTCTGCAGAAAAGTTTTACAATGAACAAAAAATGTCCTGTCTCTGCAAATGCAACACTGAAATCACAGAAGGGTTAGCTAGCAAAGAAAATGAAACAAAAAGTTTCCCAGTTGTGTGCTAAGTTGGATTGGGAAAAAACAAACAAACTCCACGCCCTCCAGTTATATTTCAGAAAAGCTTTAAGGGGTTAATCCTTAGTCTCGTTTTGTTCTAAAAGCTGCTCTGGTTCGGCCATGTGTCCTAACACACACACACACACACATCTCACGGTGATATCACTACACAGTGCTCACAATTCCCTTGTTACTTTATCCGTGTGGATCTAAGCACTATTTTGTGGCATGAAAGCCTGTCATCATACGACAGATATGAAAACAGAAACAGCATGAGGTGGGGTGATGGGTGGTAGTTCAGTACACATCAAATCTCACCTGGATTCTGTTTACAGTAAACTCTGTGTATGTATTTGACTGCTTGTGTGTGTGTGTGTGTTTTATTGTTAATAATTTACCTCTTTACTCTGGAACTAGGGGATCTGCTTTTTAAGTTCCTGCTTGCACACGTCTGTCATTAAGCGAGAAGCATACCGAGACAGACGGAGGCAGCTACCTGGATGTTAAGCTGGCCGGACAACATGAGAGGGCTGGATTTTTCCGGAAAGAGAGAAGCAGTGACACAGCATTAAACATAGAGAGGGAGGGGGGAAAAAAAAGAGAGAGCGAGTGTGAGCAGGTACTCTTAGTCACGCAACACGCTCTACTGTTGAGCTCCAAGTAAGTGTGTGTGTGTGTGTGTGTTGGGTAAACACACCGGGAGTTGTGAGGAGGATAGTTTTTCTAGTTCATACAACGTCTGCTTGACGAGTTTGTGTTATTGAAGGTTCTGTGTGCGTCGACGTGAAAGTGGCCCCCTCTTCATATTCAGATGGGAGGACGTGTGCTTGAGGAGTTACAACTCTGACTGGGTCAATGCTGGGAGTTTCGTTATTTTTCCATCTGGGTCACTAAGACATCCTGGTTTGGGTTTGGTAACAACAGTGTTAGCAACCGGATTTTTGTTCTAAAATCTGGAGCGGCTTAGTGTTTGTGCAGGCACTTATGCGTACAGAGGTTTTACATCCATCAGCGGCATAAATGTCATATTTACTTGGGGCGTCGCAATGCAAACTGATTGTAGATGCATTTATTTTTTGTGATACAAATCTGTTATTTTCTAATTGATTAGGACTGATTGCAGCTAATAGATGTCATCAATCTATGTAAGTTTATTTTTAAACTACTAAGCAATTTTATCTCTAAATTATTCAGAAATTATGTACGTTTTTTGACATGATCTGGAAGAAAATCCCAACCTTCAACGTCAGAAAAACTGGATAGGATCAACCTGCGAGGAAACAGTTGGAACACCATTTTCACTGTCGACAGCGAAGTTGGTTCTGCCCACATTTACCAGCTAAAATACCCAGTGGAAAAGGTTTTTCCACATGAGACAAAGTTATTTAGTCATAATAAGATGCATATTTGGAGGAGTGAAGATGCGTCTTTCAAAACTGTATTTTGACCACATTTCTTTGGAAATGTGGTCAAAATACAGTTTTTCCTGGGACATTGAACCAGTTATCAGTGGGAGAATGTTTTAATTTAAGCCTGTATTATTCTGATGCGAGGCGGATCAGAGAATATCCTCACTTGAACGCAAGCGTTCTTAAACGCAAACCCAATGATTGTTTTCACAATCCTTAAAACGATGTTAAATGATCACAGATGAATCATTAAATGCCCTAAATTGACCTGATATTCACACCCGTGCCAAGTGCTTGTCGGCTCTGAGCCGGAGGCTTGATTGGATGTTATGCGTACCATACATATTTAAAAGCAGAAGCACATTTCCTTTAGAGATGACTTGGCAGTTTCTGTTGCCTAACTGTGCTGCCACATCCCGTCCCGTCCGGCCTCGTCTCGTGCTGGTGCGGAAGTTCCAGCCCAGCCCCAGGTTTTTGCCAGAAGGCAAATGGTGCTGCATTGTGTAATGCCAAACTGCCTCTGTGTGCGTCATAGGGAGCACCCTTCCTACACGCACGTCCATGAGTGTAAACACATGGAAGAAACAGTACAAAGTGTCTTCTTACATCAGCCCACACCACAGTCGTGCCTTTATTTACAGGGATCATACCAGAGAATTGTCTGATTGTTATATATCCGTTTACAGGTTTGCGCTGAATGGCTTGTGTTTTTTTTTTTTTTCAGAGAAATCTGGTCACATGATGATGGCTTCTGCTTGTTATAAAACCTAATCAGACTTTGAACTCTGAGACAAGATGTTATCGTACTTATTGTCAAAGTGAGTCAGACTTGAGTGACCACGAAACATCATGCTAAAAGGGCTGTTATTTCTTTTCAAGAAGCCTACGATGATAACTAAATTACAGGAGTGGAAGCAGCATTGTAAGAGATTATTTGTTTTTATTCGCTACTTAGCACTCAGTTACTGCAATCATAGAGTTCTCTGACTTCATCTAACCGGGAAGCTAAATTATTGTTTGAAAGTGTTTTTGTTTTTCCAGATGTCCAGCTACCTGAGAACTAGGCCTTAGTTTAAGTCACTTCTCTGCAGCTTCTGTACGGTTACCATCCATTAAGAAATACTGTCACGGCCAAAATCAAGTACGTTAGAAACTAATCTAAAGGGAGCAAATCAAGAAAATCTCATAAAAATAAGCATGAATCAAACTGAACAGAAAAAGAAAACAATTAAATGGTGGTTCGTTGGCTTAACAGCTTTTATTTGTGATAATCAAATTAATTTACTTTGCCTCATAAAACTGCAGCAAGAGGATTTTCTTTGTATAAACGAGTCAACTCCTAATTATTTAAATTTCCGCATTCCTGGAAGTGCAGGGTGAGGAGGTGGAGTAGAAACCATGTTTCAGTCAGATTTAATGAAATGATGCCAGGCAAATTAATAGCTGCAGTTCTTTTAAATATCTAACCCTTAGCTTTCCTCATCCAAATTACAAAGCACTAAAACCACTTCTGGGTTTTGTTTTGTGTCATCCACCACAGCCTTTAAATTTTTAGATAATTTCTTTCTTATCTAATTTAGTGTTCAATACCGTTAAGGTCATTAGAGAGGGGGAATTTACAACTGACGGTACTAAACAACCATAAATGGCAAACATGTTGTTACCTTTGACATGGTTGGCTAATGTCATCACCTTGGACTGCTAACGCTACTGAGTCACATGAGCTGAAAATCAAGTTTGTTTTTTTGTTTGGTGGAACCGGAGCAACATTTGGCTGACGTCGTAGATAAATGAAACAAAGCACATACAGTGTAGTTGCCACTTGTTTCTGGTTCATTGTTCAGTTCATACTTCACGTTCCTGAGATTTTCTCTGCTGCACGTCTCCAGTGAAGCAGCTCCTCTCTGTGGCTGTTGGTGCTTTAATAGCTCTGCACCACCACTATTTATCCTGCAAACGTTTAATGTTTGTCCGTGCAACTCGTTGCACAGTTTGATTCTGGCCCACATAAAACTGTCATTATGTTATTAGTTAATATTTGAGTCACTGCTGCAACTTTTCACCCATGCTAATATTAGAGGGGTCTTCCACTGACTCAAAAATACCAGCAGGTAGCTCTGCTCCCACTCTGTTTGAGTTAATAGTTTTCACTTGCTCTTGCTTTGAACTAATTAGCATTTTCTCCTTCTTTCTCACTTGTCTGTGTTTGCTGTCTGGTATTCAGGGACCTCACATCGCAGCGGTGACCCTGGCAGCCTATGAATGTGGTTCGGTGGAATTCCCTGAGCCTCCCTATCCGGACCAAATTGTCTGTCCCCAACAGGAAGCACCGACATCCGGCCCCGGTGCCGAGCAGGTGGATGCGGGGGCAGACGGGATGGTGGGCCCAGCGGGCCTCCAGGGAAGCATCTCCCTCTGGACCATCATCTCAAAAGTTCGTCTGGAAGCTTGTATGTGGGTGAGTCTTACTAGGATTGCACCGGCTGTGGATACTTGCCTTGGCTGAGTCACTTTGCAGTGATCGGAACCAGATTTTGCTGGTGTATTTTACTGTAACAGTGAAACTACAGTGCCTCACCAAAGTATTCGTGCCCCTTTCACTTTTGTGTTGTTTTGCTACAACAAACTTCAATTTATTTATGTGGAAGCTATGAGATACACCAACACAAAGTAGTCCATAGTTATGAAGTTTGCAGTTGTGCCACAATCATGGCTTTAGCAGATAGATCTCTGTGAGAACATTTTCCCCTCACCTGTCTGCTGTTTTCCTTTCTCTTCCTGATGCTCTTTGTTCACTTACATTCTCTAACACACCTCAGAGGCCGCTACAGAACGGTTTGTAATTCAACCCAGTTTATTTAAAATGCTGTTGTAATTTTATAACATTTTAAATAATTCACAACAAATGCCGTCTACAAAAACATAATTTCAATTCAGTCACATACATTTAAATTTATCCTGGTTATCAAGCGGTACATTAATCTCACTTAATTATTAAAATTAGATTAAAACGTTTTTTTCCGTTTCCTGAGATTAAGCCATGCAGGGAGTTACAAGGATATCAAACAAGCTGAATCCAAAAGAATCTCAAACCTTCAGATTTTTATTTGAAAGAATTGCTGAAAACTGTGCATCATTTTTGCACCACTTTATGAATTGCATAAAAGTTTTACTTTTATCAATCAATCAATCAATAAAATTTTATTTGTATAGCACATTTCAGCAGCAAGGCATTTCAAAGTGCTTTGCATAATTAAAATAAAAACAGCATGTGAGAAAGAGTTGTTTTTTTTTTTAAACATTAAAACACAAACAGTGAGAAAGAGAAATAAAAAGCTGTCTCCAACCCTTTTGACTTTAGTCAAACGTCGTTTGACAAGGACTTTAACCTCTATATAAACCTATATAAAATTAAACATTGATTTAATGTTTAAAAGTTCAGGACTTATGAATTATTTTGCAAGAAACAATAAGGGGAGATTGTGCTTTTACATAAAACCCAGACATTTATTGCTATACAAACATTATTATAAATATTTAACTTGTTTTGACCTTACTGTACATTTAAAATATCTTTTAGCTGCTGCTTTAGCTCTTCTTCCTCTCATTTTAGACATGCTTCTTCCTTTTTATGTTTCTTGTAACAGTTAGAAATGCCACAAATTTACATGAGGCGTAAATGTGCATATTAATAACTCATATTCTTGGAAAACCCCTTCTGACTGCAGTGAATTTCCACCAAGCAACGTCAATGGTTTCACACATCTACCCAATTTGGTTTGGTGACTACCAAGAAAGATAAAAATGATTTCAGTCTGTCGGGCCATTTCTTCTCAGGGCCTGAACAGAAGCATTTCCTCTACTTTGTAGGCAAAAAATACATTAAAATAGACTCATAAACTGTTTATGAAAGAGAAAGTGCAGCTTTTTTTTCTTACTCTGCTGGTTTATCAGTAACTCACACATGCATAAAAAAACGAAAACAAGACATGAGCCAGACCGGTTAAAAAGTCACGCTCCGTTGCAGATTTCTGTTTAGCCTTTTCAAGTTCGCCTTTATCAACAGTTCACTTTTTTTTTCTTTTTGTTTCTTTGTGACCCAGAAGTGGAGAACTGAAGGGGAATTAAAAAGCTGAACTCGGTAGATTATTCATTGTTTTACAATCATCTGCTTCCCTCTTCCTAGTAATGTGGAAGATGTAAGTGCTGAATGGGAAATAAACCTCTTCAGTTACTTCTTCACTGCTGGCGCCTTTACAGGAACCGGCCCTTCTGCTCTCTGCTGTAATTGGCCCCCAGGCTTCAGCAGAGCTGTAAAATATTAACTACACACACACACACAAACTCTTCCTTCTTTCAAAGGATTACCAAACTCTCTTGTTTGTTGTTGTGTTTCTGTCACCAAATCCCCCTCTGGCTTCAATTCCCCCCCCACCCACGAGGCTTGTCAGCTCTACAGTTTGGAGGCACCTGTTGCACGCAAGTTTTCAAAGCCTCAGCGACGAAGCCCCGCCCCTTTTACCACCCCGTCTCCTGCCAGCCTGCTGCTTTTGCTGGTGATGAGACATGAAACATCGCCCAACCCTCCTCCTCCTCCTCGCAACTGCTTCTCTACCTCCTCCTCCTGCTTCCAACTTTCTCTTTCCTCCGCTTTCTTTGTCCTTCTCCCTCTTTGCTCTTGAAGTCCATGACAGTGGATGCGTTAAGTGCTCCACTTCAAACAGCGGTGCGGCGCAGGTGGACAAATTTCATTGCCCTGCTTTCACAAACACCCCGAGCTGCGCGCTCGCGAACAGAAGCGGAGCTGTTGAATGGAGCAGCTGCCAGGGAGATTAAAGCACGTCGCCATTATATAAAAAAAACAAAGTAGAAGATTTCATTAAAGACGGCCGTGTTAACTCGAGAACAGGGTGTCCAAATTACAGATGCAGCGTGCCAGATTTTTGGGGGATAGCACCGCCTCCTGACAGTGATTGTTTGGGCTTGTTGTTGCTGCCATGGTTGCTAACTTACCCACTAATCATCTTCTGGCTCAGCCCGTCAGCAACATATAAGTAATGCTCCTGTGATTAGTTAGTTATACTCCTCTTTGATGATGATGGTGGGATTTGCGTGTACAGCCAGAACAGCACATTCAGCAAAGTTTTTTTTTTTCACTCCTCTCTGCTTTAATACTTAACATTAATAAGACCTTGTAATCATACAAATGTGTTTTCTAATTGGAACTTAATTTATCTGCAGAGCTGGAAGTATTCATACCTCTTGAACTATTTCACATTTCGTCAGATTAAAACCAAAACATTCAGGGAATTTTGTTTGGATTTTGTGCAGCAGACCAACTCAAAGCTAGCCTGGTCGTTGCTCAGTTCTCATCTCCGCTCACTGTTCTGTTTGGACTTTCTCTCATTCACTTAGATTTCTCCAGTAGAATATCAACCGAGCCAATCAGCAAACCGGAGAAGTTTTGAACGGTGACATGGATTTTCTGCACCGTTTTAGATTTGTAGTCTGCCTGTAGTTGTGGCAATGGCAGCAGAGGAAGTGAACAAAGCCATTCAGTCCAGGTTGACCACGCATCCAAGTGTTGAATTATCAACCGCCTCGTTCAGCTCGCCACTTTGCTGTGGAGAATGGTTGTTTTCATTAAGCTTGATGGCATCAAACTGGTGCATTACATACGTCACAGCCAAACATTAGTGATTAGGTAACATTTAAGACTTCAGCAGAGTCCACGCCTCCAGGAATCAATTGTTTCTTAATAGTTGAGTTTCCAGGCCCTCTGCACGAAGCAAAGTGTAGAACAAGGGGTTGGTTTTTACCAAACTAACACAAAGCAGTTGTTAAGTTGGACTAAATTAATTTTTTAGTCACAAAACCCTGAAAATGTGGCCTTCATTCATATTTAGTCTCTTTTTACTTTGGGTCAAATCACAAAACCATCACCAAAGTTGGCCTTCTGTCCAATTTGTATGGGGTTAGGGTTAGAAACAGTCCCACACATCCTGGACACAAACTGTTTTACCTACAGAGTGCTAGTTGCAAAAACCAGCTTCCTGATCTCCCTGGTCTTCAACAGGAATGATGAGATGAGGTTGGTAGAAGCCTGGCTACCTCCGTTACGCCTCAGACTTTCCAAGCGATTTAGTACCAGATATGCACCAACTGATTGGGAAAGGAAGAGACATCGTGATGACGTTTTGTTTGTACGACCAGCGAGAGCTGCAGCATTTAAAAGCACAGGCAAGACCCAGAAATAATTTCTGAAAAGAAACACAATAAGGTGAGACATATAATTTACTTCTGAAAAATTTCCTTGGCCAACAACATTGCTACCATTGTTATTGTGTTGAAAATAATGGTATAGGGATTTTTACGACACGTTTTATGTGTAGTGCTGTCGTCACACACCTGCTGTGACGCTGTGTTTCCAAAAGCTCACGGCTTTGCTTCTACCTGTGAGCTCTGCCTGCTCTACGTTTGTCTTTGCGGGTCGGAGACTTGAATGATTTGTAAAAGAAGCTGTAAATGCCCCCAAATAAAGCACAGGGAGTTGTGGAAAAGATTGAAACCGTTTAAGCATTTAATTTTTTTTGGAGTTTGCCGTTTTATTTTGTTTATTAAATCTGTTTTCCTCAAAGCGCTCCCTTCCTCTTCCCTAACTTGTCGTGTTTTGTTTCACGAACCTGGTGAACCCACCAAAATACTAAGGATTTATATCCCTCAAATCACTTCATCTTTCGTCTTGTTAAGCCTTTTTCATTCACACACGCTCTAGCACTTTATAGCTACAAGCTCCTTTTGGCAGCTGCATTATGTAGAGTTAGCGTATGGCTTTCCCCCTGCGTTGGCCCTGTTTGTAATGGATCCACAGTTGTTTGAAAATCTGTGGGATTTTTACTCTTGTAAATCCTTTTTGTTTTAGTCCTGTTAATTGCTTCTGTTACACAATCCCAGTCATCAAGCAACGAAAGCTTGTTCATATAGTGGCTGTTCAAATATTTTTTGTTCTGTTTTTACTTGCTAGTCTGTAGGGTAACATAATCGGCATAGTGACTGTAGTCGCATTAGGTTTCAGTGAAATGTCTCAGACTTCCTTTAGTCAAAATGAAAACGGACTAAAGTACCATAGGACTCTACTCTACCCCTTTATTTGGTGCTCTTTTCAGTGCAGCAAACCTTTTCTAGTCACATCTTCAAAGCGATGCGTTTCACTTAGTTGTTTGGTTCTGAGCGACCATGCTAACAAAACTGTTCACAAATTACGCTCGATAACTTTGGAGAGCTTCTTTATATCGAATACGAGAACATATACAGAACAAGGATGAGGAGGCTTTTATTCAAAAGCTGATGAATATGTATATGAAAAATCATATGAGGTGTTTGTAAATTGAACCAAAATTATCTTAAAATTATCTTAGCCTTTTAAAAGAACGCTATTTTAAAAAAAATCATTCTACCTTAGTTTCTATGTACCATTCTTTTGTCTTCATGCTGTAACAGTATGAATGCCGATGTAAGATGTGAAGTATCTTAATAGCATAATCACTGGAGACTGCAGTCTGGTGACCTCACTTACTGTGAGACTATTGGCACCAATTGACTGGACCTCTGTTGAATTAGGTCAGTCACTTTAAAGAGGGTGAATATTTATTCAGTCATTTTATTGAACTGTCATTGTTTTGTAGAAATCAGGTTACATTTAGCATTTAAGATTTTATTGATTCTTGGTAATTATTTTTGCCAAAAAAGCCAAACGTCATTGCTCATTATTGATTGGTAAAATCAATAAAAAAGGGTAAAACATCCAAGGGGTAGAATACTTTTGTTAAAGATTAAAAGTATAGTTTGAAAATGGGATTTTATAATAAATTTATAAAAGAGGAAAAGGTGTTTCTTTACATCATCTAATCTCCCTCAATGTAATTTTAAGCTGACGTATTAACTTTACGTCGTTGTCTCTGTGTGTTGTTGTTGTTGTTTGTGTTTTGCCGAACAGGGCGCCGGTACTGCTATAGGGGAGCTCCCTCCTTACTTCATGGCGCGGGCTGCCCGCCTGTCCGGCGCTGATCCAGATGACGAAGATTACCAGAAGTTTGAGGAAATGCTGGACCAGACCGAGTCCGCCCAGGTGACACATTGCTCCTTGCACCTTCTCCTCCCTCATCGTCATAGTTACCGTCGCTGAGTTACTTTCTCCTCTGTCTGGCCCTATTACTCATTTCATGAAGGTAGTTCTCACTTACTTTTCATCCTAACTCCAGAGTTGGGGATTTACCAAACACCTTAGCTGATGAAATAACCACACCCTCGTTTCTCAATGAGGCGGTCGCAATCGCACTCTTGCGCAACATTATGACTCCGAGAACATCAAGTGATGCGCTTGAGTAAAACGCTGCTTCCGTTTCAGGCTTTCATTAGGAGATCCTCCGTAAAAATATGCTCAGCATGCCACCCCTCCACATATTTCAACAATGCCTCATGGCTTTTTGTAAATATTTGTGTCTTTTTTTTTTCCTCCTCCTATTATAATGAATAATATAAGAAGAATGGAAGCAAAAGCACGCATGCAGAAAAACCATTTTATAAGATTTGCCTGTCGCGTGTCCAGACTTAGGAAAGTTTTTTTTTTTTTTTCTCATGTGGCTCAAAGTCAGCGCGGGAGAAACCAAACATCTGCATCCATGTATGCCTGAGAACCTGTGAACAACTGAGTCAGTGACTCTTATTTTTCTCGACTGAACCAAACAATTAACATATTTGACATGCGAGTGAGTCAGTCTTGCTGTTGACTGTGCGTGTTTTACTTTTCAGCGCATATATGAGGTTGGTAACATTTCAAATCAGAAGACTTTTTGATTCACAAATATGAAAAAAATAATATTTTCTGTAAAAAAATACAGTTAAGCAAAATATATATATATATATATATATATTTATACTCCACTTCATAAATTTGAAGTTATCTTTTCAAAAGTGTTTCTTCTAAATGGAAGTGACATTTTAGAGTTGCTCAACCAGTGATGGATAATCTCATACAGAACCTGCGACGGTCGCTAATGATTAGGGTGATGACAAGGAGGCGTTTCAACCTCAAAGACTCATCACATACAATAGATCATCAAGATAGCAGAACAAAGAACAGAGGGTTCAGTAACAATATGAAACGTTTAACTGCCAAGTGGGATTTTTTCTCTTTTTGTGATTACCAGAAAGAGCTGTTATATTTGTATTTCTGTAATTGGGTGTCACAGTAATACCATATTATTAGGATTATTTTTTTATTAGAATTCAAACTTTTAATGAACTGGTGAACAGCCTGTTTCATTTCAATAATATTTGCAAAAAACTTTTTTCTCAAACTTTTTTTTTTTTTTTTTTTACATGTTTTTCAAATAAATATAAGAGCAAAGTGAAAACAAAGTCAGGTTCCTTGTTTGTGTGCACAAATTTGGTGAATAAAGTCAATTGTGATTCTTAGTGCAATACCAATACCACTGTCAGAGACACACCTCATAGCATGATACTGCCACTGCATGATACTGCAGTGGCAGTATCATGCTAAACCACAAAACCACAGGTTTTGTGGTTTAGCTTGGCAGTTTCCACAGGTTTTGAGGTTTACTTCTCCAAACATAATTCTTTTTAAAGTCATTTTTGTCAGTTTATTATTTCATTTATCTGACCATAAAAGTTTCCCCAGACGGTATGTAGGGGAAATAATAGTTAAACTTAATGGTGCTCATTTAGCGGCAGATACTTTGTTCCTGGTTGCCAGGCGACTTCACCGTCAACGATGACGCTGGTGGTTTTTATTCTTCTAACTCTCCTAACTGTTCTGATCAGCTTCGTCTCATTTGACCGTGGCAAATTAGTGACACATCTGAATAAGTTGAACCTTGTGTACAGTCGCGATAATCCTTAAATCTGCAGTTTTGAAACGTCTCCAAAAATGTTTACCACAGTTCTTTCATCGCCAAATTCCCTGGAACTTACTTCATTTCTTATCTTCCTTGAGAAATACTCAATTCTGTTAGAGATACTTTCGATTAATCATCTGCTGCAAACAGTTATGGAAACTAGTAAGGCTGGATGATAAATTGGTTTTATTGATTAATCAAATTTCCTGTTTATGAAGATTTAATTTCTGGAAAATCAAGATTTTTTTTCTCATTTTTTACCAACGTATTACTCGGGCTTCTGTAACTTGCTGTGCCCGTCGTTTCCGCAGACAGAAGGAACCGACCCCTCCATCCATCAACGACAAGTGCTTCAGCAATCTGATGCTGGACAACGGTGTAATAAATTGTGCGTGTCAATTCACCTAGCAACAGAGCATTGTAGCTTTTGTAGCTTTAGTATCATTGAACTTGGACTACAAAATCTTTGTGAGGAATAAAAATGGCGTATTTGTGAAAACCAGCCGGAAGTCCATGACCTTGTTTAGCAGTTCTGCAACAAATACTGTAGCACAAATGTTCAGAAAACATAATGGGGAATAGACCGAGAAAAATATGACCGAAACAGAATATAAAGGTATCTACACAGCACTACACAGTACAAAATGTGTTTAATTGGTTAAAAATTGCATTTTCCATAAGGAACCGAATCAATTAAAATCTGATTTGGTATGAAAAATCTGAGATTTTATCGCCCAGCTCTAGTAGCTACTGAAGTCAAATTAAAACATATTAGAGTCTGTACGCATAATTATGATCACGTGTGGAAGAGAGAACATCAGCAATAAACACCCAGCTCTTTTTAAAAAATTCCAAGTTGTATAGAAAAAGAATATGCCAAACCAAACTGATGACATTCATATTAAGGACATGTATATGTAAACTTCTGACTAGAACTTGAGTTAATGTGTGCTCCCCATATTTCCCGCACATTTTCCTAATCAAACCCAAAAAAAAAAAAAGAAAGAAAAAAGCGGCATAAGGAATCCCGTCCTGCAGCCGAACGAGGCGCGGGGATGCTGCACCTGCTGAAATGGCAGCGGACAGCTGCGCAGGCTGGCAATCAACATCAGCCCCGGAGTTCGGACCACATGTGCGAGAGGGGTTTGCTCTGACATCACTCGCTGATATAGGGGAGCTTCCCTGCCGACAGTCGGCCAGTGAGGCGGAGGAGACCGTAGAGGAGCGAGGCAAAGCGGGCGATGTTGTCGTACACATTGTCTCAAATCGTCATCCGAGCGCCGAAGACCTCGTCCGCGAGCAAACCGGTGATGGTGGGACGCAGGAGGAGCGCCACCTTTTGCTCTCGCATCCATGGAGAGACTGATTGGAAGTGACGAAGCTACCGCAGCCTCAGCCTCGCTCTCTTCCTGACTTAGTCTGACTGTCCCTCAGTTGCTATTCTCTCAACTCCTCTGTCCTCCACTGTGTGTTGCTCTCTCTAAGCTCTGTCTCTTATCCTCCTTCTCTCGCTCTCTCTCTCTCTTTGCCTCTCTCTCTCTTTCTTTACACAGCTGTGTGTGAAAGTATGTGACGAGGGCTTGTGTGTTTGAACAGCATCCGGACGCAAGTTTTTTTTTTTTTTTTGCACCACCAAGGACTTTAGACATGCGGAACCGTGAAGCTTTTACAGCTGCTCTGATGTTCGGATGTTCCGGCAACGCCAGTCTTTAAGTCCGCTTTCATCTTCGCAGTGGACTGAGGTTTTCATCACCTGCGCCGTTTACAATGCTGGAGGTTTGGTTAGTAGCAGAGCAAAGTGAATCCGCTGGGGGACTGGAACTGGGAGGAAAATGAGGACATGTCCGGATCACTGTGCATCAGACAGGAAGCGGTTAATTCTTTTTGTCAAGGATGTGACCCTGCTTCAACCCACCATGGCTCCACATCCATGATGGCCCCGACTCCCCCCTTCCTCCTTCCCTCCCACTCACACACACTCTCAGCCCACACACTCTTCACCCCAGCTTTGTCTGACTTTGTCGCCGCTCTGGTCGCTACGGTCCGCCAGTGCCAAGCAGGTTGACTTAAGCCTGTTTATTTTTATTTTTTTTTCTTTCCTCCAAGCCCGCTTGAGCCAACTTCCTGCCACAAGTTCACGTGATGCACAGCAGCAAACCTCTCAAAGTATTTTCTCTCTCCAACTCTCTCTCTCATTCAACAGACCTATTCAAAAATAATGAAGTCATGCCTTTTCTAACGGTTCCAGACGCTGATGTCATGAATGTCAGGCTCCTCTTAAAGTTTTTTTTTTTTTTTTGCTCACACAGTACAAGAGGGCATGAAATCCTCCCAACTGACACATGCTGTCTCAGATTCTGTTCTCCCACCCTCCATCTGAACTACAGTTATTTATTTGACTTAGCAACTTTTTTTTTTCTTTTCTTTTTGATGTTTCTTTCATCTGGAACGGAAGGGGTTAACAGGCTGTGAATTCTTGATTGCCAACTCCCAGGATCGTATCTCCTGTAACTCAAATCAGGGCCATCTGCGCTGGGCGTATGCCTCCTTTCCCCCCTGGCCTACTGCACTCAAAGCCGCTCTGTGCTGTGGTTTGCCCAGCCCCGTCACGTGACTTCTCTGAAAGTGCCCCCTCCCTCCTCCTCCCTCTTTATTTCCAGTAAACTGTTTGAAAGGAGGGGGGTGACTCACACTAAAACCAGCTTCCCTTTAACCACAGCTTGTTAAAGAATTTGTCAACGTGGACTCAGGGGTGCATTTCTCTCTCTCTCTCTGTATGTGTGTGTGTGTGTGTGTGTGTGTGTGTGTGTAAGTGTGGACAGATCTGATTGTGCTCTTCTTCCTTTTTCTTAATTCTTGAAAGGGGGACCGTAACGTCGGTTGCGTCACGAGTTCTTAATCAGTCCACTTCCTGTAGAGGACGGAGCAGGCGCAGGCTTGTCAGGAGTTAATGAGATGAACTTTAAACGTTGTGTGTGTGCGTGTGTGTCCTCTGTGTGAAAGATTTTCATTGAGAAAAAAAAAAAAACACACAGCGAGTGGAGGGGGGCGGGGGAGGGGGGAAGTGCGTGGGTGTTGACTTGTGTATAGGCTGTGCATAGATTTTTCCCTGTCTCATGCTTACTTTTCCAAATAGAGCGCAGAGTGTTGTCACTGCCCTGCTGTTTGTCGATGACTGGACTTTCATAAATCACATCGTGTTTTTAAAGTGTAAAAAAATAAAAATAAAAACATAAAAGACAAAGACCGACATGGAGATTCACCCATCAGTCACTTCCTGGCTAGCGATTTCCGATTTTTAGCGGCTGTAATAATATTACACGATTATTCCCGTTTATTCGTCATAGCATGACATTGAACTGATTTTTTTATTATAATTTTACAATGTCTATTAAAGTACACGCTGTTGTTTGATGCTTTTGTGATCCGAAAATAGCTCAAAGTTCTCCATTGTCTTCAAATGTCTGAAGACAATGGAGAACTTTGAGCTACTAATTATGAGTTTCTAAATTACAACATTGATTCTTCAGAGTTTAATGACTGCATGTAGAAATTTCCTGCATGATACATGTATCAATCGGGAAAATGCTTCAGAAAATACATTTGTCAGATGGATTAAATGAACAGAAAAATATTTGACTTGCCAATCGCTTGTTAGCCTGAGACACTCTTAAAAAATAGATTTCTAAACTAAGTTTTTTTATTTATCCTTGAAATGTCTGCCCATTCTGAGCTCTGGTTGATTTGTGCATCTACAGACGAAAGGACAGTTTGAGAAAATTCATTTGGAGATTTCTGGATCTGAGCCTATTAGCATATAGAGCATAACATAGCCGTAATATATTTACATTGCTATGTTATATTTACACGAGGAAATTCCCATTCTTTCAGAATTCCTGAATAAACTGAAAAACTCTGTTGTGCCTGTTTTGTTTTTCCTCTGGTTGTTCATAATTTGACGTCTATCCTGAATCAATTCTGGTGAAAATCCTGGCCACCTGCCTGTTTACTGGACCCTCTCCGTGCACCAAAGAGAATAAAAACATGAGGTGCAACATTACTTGTATATTAATGATATCCTAATGTCTTTTCCTTTTTGTCCTTCTCTTATTCTCACTGGGCCCCCGTTTGCCCCCCTTTGTAAAACTTTCTGGAGCCGCCCCTGGTTCCAGCTTTTCCATGACTCCTAATCTATCAATATATGCACTTGAATCAAAAGAAAACCGATGCAGGACTTGATTTACCAAATTATAATCTCAATTTTGCCTAGTAAGGGTTAATTTATCAGGATACAGAAATAGCTCTTAATCTGTGCTAAACAGCTAAAGGTGGGATCAAATCTTTCCTGTTACACAGGATCATAGGTTCACAGTGATTTTACGAAATGTAATTCCTCCTGATCATCAGGATCACCAGGCTGCTGCTAACGGGGTGGAGAACTGGGCTAGCGTTTGGGAGGACACGTTCCTGGCCGGGAGCCAGGGAAAAAAACCGTGATTTTCCCTTCAGCCGCCAGCGACAGAGCCAGGATGTCTGAATCCTAGCCATCCTAGATAGATGCCTCCATGGCCCAGAAATGCACAAAGGAGAGGGGATCCAAGTGTGCAGTTCAACTGCAGTAAATCACAGTGTCACAAGTTGACACATACACTCACTGACGCTCTGTGGCCCCCTCCTCTTATCTCCTCTGGGACCCTTTGTTCAGACTGCAATGATATTTTCATGCTCTCTGACTATTTTTACGGTCTCTTGCTGCTCGAGCCAAAAGTTCAACTTGCAGCACCTAAATAACCAAACTGTCACGATGTCTGAAAACAAAAGAAACGCTCTGTGATTGGTTCTGCAGGAGTCATCGTTGTCAGGTGTCCCAGACTCTGTCCTCAGTGGTTCGGCTGTAAAGCAGCCACACACATTCCTTCCCTCCCTGCATCCCACCAGCTGAGCTGCTCTCTCTCTCACACACACACACACACACACACACACACACACACACACACACACAGACAGATGTACATATGCACATGGGGACCCGGTGAAATTAAAACTACTGGGTTGTCTGAGGAGAAACTTTCACGATTGGACAACAGTGGAGGCAGAAATTCAAATCGAGAACCAATCAGATTCTGTGTCTCTTTGCTCCCCCCACCACCACCTTATTAGGCCGCCTCCTGCGTCTCTCAGATTTCCTGTCTGCTGGGTTGCACCCCGCAAAGAATGTCATCAGCACCGAATTGGTGTTACTGACCATATAAGGCATGATAATGTTGCGAGCCTCCCGTCTGGACATCATGAAGCTAAGAAAGGGAAAAAAAAAAAAAAATCCACAAGAAAGTCAGAGAGGCCTTGCTTTGTCTTTTATTAAAATGACATAAAACAGTATTTATTTAATGTAAATTTTGACTTTTTCAGTCAAGAATAAATCTTTATTCTATGGAAAACTAAACATGAAGTACAGCAAATAATTAAGCTTATTATATTCTGTCAAAAAAAATTAAAACAAGCATTCATATATAGCTGTATCAATGTTGAATGCAAAGCAAGGCCTTCTTATTGGTATAATTAATAAATGATTTTGCAGTGTCCATTTATGCACAAAAATCTTTTACTTTGTACAGATGGAAAATATCCTTCAGAGATTCGAAAGGATTAAATCAGTTCTTTAAATGTACATTATTGTAGAAAATCTAAATTTAATCATTCAAATTTCTAGTTTATTTTTCTTATTCTCTAAGAACAAAATAGACCTAAAGCTTTAAAACTTTTATGTTCAATTGTTTTTACATTCCAGAACTTATCTGGGTCAAATCAAGAAAATTAAGCAGAAAAAGAAAGGTATTTTCATCTTTTATAAAGTAAATTAAAATATGTCTCTAAATAAAATATTGTTTATTAAAAAAATAGATATAATTAGCAAAATAATTAGTTTGATATCTCTTAAGAAAACCCCAAAATCTTAATAAAAAGTTTAATCTGATGCACATTTTTTCTTTACTGTTAAATCTCTGATTTAAATAATAAATTTCACATCACATTTGGGTCTGAACAATCGGAAGATTTGTTTTAAACATTTTCGAAAACAGCATTTTTCAAACTGCATTTAGCAAAAGTATTTTATTAATCAGCAAAATTTGCATTTCAGTGGGAAAAATAAAATCTTCAGTTTAACAATAAGAAATCAGTTCTGCCCTGATGTTTTTCTCTTTACCTTCATATTGAAAGGAACATCCAAAAATACGAGATTCCGTACATGCAGCTCTGCCTGGCACTCACAGTCTTCCCAGAAAAAAAAACATTTTAAATCCAAACAGGTTGCATCTTCTCTCTCTGGAATATTCTGGATAAATCTGCCATTGGAGTGAAAAGAGGCCTTTGTTATTCTGTCAGGAGCGATAGAGCAACAGCAGCGGAAAAGTCCTGGATTTCTGAGTCACAGGAATGGCACAAGACTGCTGTCTTTCTCTCACATTGCAACTTAAAACAATTAATAAGGCACTAACGTTGAGTTGCAGACATGCAAAAACCAGCTAAATGTTTCTGCAGGCTAAGAAACATGTTGAGAAATATTTTTTCTGTGATTTATTTAGAGAAGGAGACAGGTGAATCAGAGCATTTCAGTGCAAACTTTAACACTTTTAAAGCTGCAGGACGACTCTAACTTTAGCTCAGAAACAAGTTTTGTCTTAAAATTATCTTTTTGATAAATGTTTACGATAGATATAATTATTTAATATCAAAAGAGTTGTTTTCGCAGCATCAATACTTCCTCTGCAACACAAAGTCTTCTGTTCTTTGCTTGTATTTGTATAAAAGTGCATTATCTAAACAGGTTAAGATTTATATGTTTTTTTTAAATCCACATTTGAATGCTAATTATTAAAAAGATTTTCTATTCTGTAAAATAAAATCCTAAAACTTTAGAGTGAAGAGAAACCCTGAGGCTCAGATTTGGTGTTGCAGAATCTCTTTAAAGCATATTTAAAGTCCTAAATAATATGTTCTGCTGAATATCAAATTTGTAATATTTCTTTTTTTTTTTTTCCTCCTTTTTTTGGTGCTCAAATTAAGTCATTTGTTGCAAACTTGCTCACAGGAGGAGCAAAAGAATCTCCTGTTGTTGCTGCTTTTCCTTCGCACGTAGTTTTACTGGAAGGATTTAAGTATTTCTTTCAGGTTCTAATTGATTTTGATAGTAAAGGGTTTTTAGATTCCAAAACAAGACGCCAGTGTGCAAATAAAAATAAAAAAAACAACTTAATGCCGTGAAACGCTCACACTGAGAGATGATGGAAAAACCCTAAAAGTTTATTTTTATATCCCCCTAATTTCTAAAAGTGCATTTTTTTTAAAGGCAGAAATCATTAGTTCCAATCATTCTGCAAAAACAGGAATTAAAAAGCAGACTTGTTCACACCCTCCTCTCACATAAATCTGCTTATTGCTCTGCCACATAATTTATTCTTTACACACTTTATACCTGGATTAACCAGTAAATTGGACAAATTTCTGTTTTTTTTTTTGTTTGGTTCTATTTTCACTGTGATACATTTTTAAGAGCTTGAGTAATAAAACTCTGAGACGATGTTTTATTTGACAAGAATTAAAACACCTTGCCGCATCATTTCTGGGGGAGAGGAAGAAATATTTCATTCCAACTTTCTGGGCTACAGAGTCAGAAAAAA
>NW_015112636.1:619988-641196 GCF_001443285.1 Poecilia latipinna
TGCATTTTTTTTAAAGGCAGAAATCATTAGTTCCAATCATTCTGCAAAAACAGGAATTAAAAAGCAGACTTGTTCACACCCTCCTCTCACATAAATCTGCTTATTGCTCTGCCACATAATTTATTCTTTACACACTTTATACCTGGATTGACCAGTAAATTGGACAAATTTCTGTTTTTTTTTTTTGTTTGGTTCTATTTTCACTGTGATACATTTTTAAGAGCTTGAGTAATAAAACTCTGAGACGATGTTTTATTTGACAAGAATTAAAACACCTTGCCGCATCATTTCTGGGGGAGAGGAAGAAATATTTCATTCCAACTTTCTGGGCTACAGAGTCAGAAAAAAAAATGATGAAACAACATAACTGTTTGGTTAATGAGGCTTTCAGCAGCTGGAAGAACAACACTGGTTCAAACTTATTTTCTGATGAACACAATTTTTTTTTTTTGGATATTGCATCAAACATATAAGCAGTTTGAAAAATTACGCTTTTTTTCTTTAATCTCAGGCTGATGTGGATCAAACTGTAGAACAAAAAGCAAGATTTTTTTAACCTATTCCCTGAAGAAAAAGCTCTCTGTTTTATAAATTGAACAAACGATGTGATGTAAAATCCTAACACACCTTTCTCAGTTTATTTTCTTTTTTTAAAATTATTTTTCAGGATTTTGGATCCCGAGCGAAAGTAGCCGTCCAGAAGCTCATCCAGAAGGTCGGCTTCTTTGGGATTTTAGCCTGCGCCTCTGTGAGTCTAAAAAAAATTTAATAAATTTAAAAAAAATCACCTTTCTCTGACAGTGCAGCTGGCACAATTACACACACTCCATTTTAATCAGAGGAACACAGACACGAAGCAGATCTAGCAAACAGAAATACTTCACTCTCAGTTGTTTTATTTCCTGTGCAGAACCGAAACAATCGGTCTAAAATCACACCTTCTCCTCCCTCAGATCCCGAACCCGTTGTTCGACCTGGCCGGATTAACGTGCGGACATTTTTTGGTCCCCTTCTGGACGTTTTTTGGTGCGACGCTGATTGGAAAGGCTGTGATCAAGATGCACATTCAGGTGAGCTGCTCCGTCTCTCCTGTAACTCCTCTAAAAGAAGCTTCTGGCATGTCTTCTTCTGGACCGTTTCCTGCATTCTGTCTTTTATTTGTATTTAAACATATGTCCTTCATATGGTCGTAACAGACAGCTGTGTTATGCAAGGACTCACTGTCAGGCTCCAGCATCTTTGCACTAGCAGCTGCTCACAGGGAGGCCATTTTGTGAAGCACAGGCAGGGCTGTCGACCATTTTGTAGCTGCAGCAGCAGACCCTGCGTACTGTACAGCAGGGAACTCGCAGGAAAGTCTCCCAAAGCTGACTAAGAAACTACAGTTGGGAAATTTTGGCATTACTAATGTTTCATCTAATCCTGGAAAATCCTCAATTTGCGTCCAGGAATTTGCAGTATGTCCGTGATTAGCGTCAGGAGCTTAGCGTTTTGTTTTCTAAGCAGACTCGGGGAATGTGCCCGTGGTGACGCACAGGAGGGGTTAAGCACAGGCACGCAGCGTCGTCCCTCACCAAATTTAGTTGAACAAGAAAAGAGGTGCAAATTTGCAGCAAGCACACGTTACGGCACATAAACGTGGCCTGCCGGTGGGAGGTGATGGAGAAAGAGAAGGAGAGGGGGACAGATGGGGTGAGGGGAACGCGGGGGGAGAGATGCGTGTGGGGCAAGCATAATCACACATACAGGACCAGATTTCACCCAGGGGTCCCTGGGGCCCCCCCACTGGTAGAGGTGTGTCCTTCTCTGTCTCTTGGAAAGAAAGACTTGTCCCGGCTCTCCGGCATGCCTGGGGGCCCGGTCTGTCCTGTAGCTGCTCGGTCTAATTTACTTCAAACTCAACTTTTGCTTCCAGTGAGAACTGTTCAGTCATTTACAGTGTGGGCAGAAAAAAAAAACCCTACAGCAGAGCAGGTGACGCGCTCACTTCTAGGCCAAGAGGAAACAAAAGGGGATTTTGAGACTTTTTGTGTGCGTGTGTGTGTTTCTGTATACTCCAAAGCGTACGTTTGATCTTTGTACCTGTGCTTCAGGTGTGTCCTCACCCGTCTCTAAGGACTGAGGTGGGGTTTTTTTTTGGGTTTTTTTTTGCTTTGCTTTTTTTTTATTTTATTTGGCACTACTTCCGTCTTTTGTTGCTCTGAATGCGTGCTGCTGAGTGGCCAATGTCACCAGCTTTGTGACGCGGCGGGTCACTTGAGGATCAGTGGTGATGTCACTGAAATGCACACTTTGGACCCCTGGGACAGGTGGTTGTTCCTGAGAGCACAAACTGCGAGGTGTGGCAGAGACAGAAGGAAAAGATGCTACACTTCCACTGTTCTTACTTTGTTGTGTATACATGTGTGGTCAGGGCTGCTGGAACATGTCGAAAACAGCCAGGAGTTGATATCACCTGGTTAGATGGTGTGTGTGTGTGTGTGTGTGTGTGTGTGTGTGTGTGTGTGTGTGTGTGTGTGTGTGTGTGTGTGTGTGTGTGTGTGTGTGTGTGTGTGTCTTTTGTTGACATTATCAGTTAGCAGAATGTAGCGAGTCAAGACAATGTCATCACTTTCCTGGCAGACCAATTCTGGGGATCTTAGTCAGCTTTCCTGCCATCTTGCTGTCTCTTCCTCCTTCCTTTTGTCTCAGATGATGGATCATGTGTCAGCGCTCGTTGGACTACCAGGAAAGCCAAAATCAGTTCTTTTAATCAAGTGAATTACTGCGTTTCTACACTGTGAAAACAACCAGTTAGAAATTAGTCAGTTGACTTTGTTTAAAAAAATAAAATGAAAAATGCGTGTATTTAATTCAGATGAATTTGACCAGGAGTTTTAAGTAGAGATTGTGTGAGTTCAGCAGCTAGAAGTTTTATAATCGTGCGTCTCATGATTTAAATGCTCTAGCAAACGAGTTAATTGTGATTAATTAATTAGTAATCAATTAACTGCTAACTGGAGAATACAAACTCAAAAGAGGACATTTGGTGTAAGACCAAAAATCAGTAAGTTAGTCAAGACGAGCGTTTTGCATTTAAAAGAAATCTTCTTTGTCTGTAAATATGTTCGACCCAGAAGTTTTCTAGCAGCAGTTCAGCTTCCCCTGGCTCAGATTCTGTTAAAAAAAAAAAAAAAGGTCTCCTCTTAAGCACCTTTTGCTGTCTAATCACTAATACGTTAATCCAAAAATGAATCATCATATCAAATGCACTGTATTTATTAAGAATGAATTAATTATTGTTAAGTCAAGCAGGAAGGGCCAAGCTTTTCACATCTTGTTAGAAATATTTTTTGAGCTGCAGATGCATCAAATAATCAAGAGAAACTAAAACAGTGATGTTACTGAATTATAGGCAATAAAATGTTTTTCTTACTTAAAAATGAATTTAAATATGTGTCATTTGCCTGTCTTAATGAATTTCTAATGTTCTGTAAAATAGACTTAAGTGGTTAAACAAAAAATCAACAGAATGTGCATTGATTAGTTGTCAGATTAATTGATTAGTAGAATAATCGTTTGTTGCAGCCCCAGCAAAATTATGAACACCTTCTTTATTTCTACCCTGAAGTCATCTGTCATGTCCTCCATGTCTTTATTAAACATGGAGGACAAGTTCACGTGTTTAGAAATAGTCCTAAACGCGTAAACATTTCCCTTTTCACAGCAAAGATGTAATTAACAGTTGACCGAACATCATCAGTTAAATCCTAGTCAAATTTAGTTTGATTTAAACTAAATAAAATTACCTGCCAATATTTCACACCCCTAAAATTACTTCTTACAGTGCGAGGAAGCCCAATAAGTGACAAGGAGTTAACAGTGACCGTATTGTTTTATGTAGAAAGTGTGTTCTCCTCGGTTCTGTTTAACCCACGGCCACACACAGAAGCTTAACAGCCACACAAAGAGCGGGACACGCATACGACAATACATGGATGACCTGGATTACATGTTACATAAGCGGGGAGAGAACACTGTAACAAAGAACTGATCAAAGCGCCCTGTCACATGAAATTAAAATTGCCACCCCAGCAAGCCGGCGCTGAGTGATGCGTAGCGTGATCGTTGGTACTGAGCTCGCTGCCGCGGTTACCGTACTTCTGTTTATTCACCTGCATCGCACTGTGTCGGCTTTATCTGAGCTCAGCAATTTTGAATTCTACGTATTTATTGTTCTCCTTCAGTAGGAGTTATTAAAACAGTTTTTAGAGTTAATAAACATAATTATGTCACTCAAAATGTATTTGCCTATAATTACCATTGATCTTCCGTTGTGTTGAGTTGCACACGAGTTGTGAGAAATGCAAGAGCTCTGGTTCACATATAAGCAGTTTTTATAGCCTCTGACTAGTCAGCATATAAGATAACTTAAAGTGATGGCAGCTGAAGTATTTATCTGATATGTCCCGTTTGGGCAACATTGTATTTTCCTTGAACTTGACAAGAGTGAGTCGAATTTTTTTTTTAATAAATTACTTAAAAGAGTTGTTCCAGAAACATCAACCAAGCAAGTTTTTCAATGTAAAGATGCAAATAAAGGCAGAAACACTTTTAGTCTCCTTTATAAATGCATATTTTCTAATTTTCCTGAAAATAAAGGAGAATAATAGTGATATTGCTGCTACTGAAGGGTTTCACAGAGAGTGCAATCTTATTAATTTTTATATATATATATGTTGGGGGGGCGATCACTATGAAGGTTTTCACTTTCTCTAAAAATAACCACACCAAAGTTGAACATTTCTTAGCTTGGGCATTAATATAAAATGTTATTTTATTTTCTAGCACTATGTTCTAAAAAAAAAAAAAAAGTCCATAATGAGCAAAAACTAGAATAACTCTTGGTTTTCTCACACAAGTAGCAGACTCTCCAAAATGAGGCCAGTTACTATGTGCCTGCTCTAGACCCCCTGATCCCCCGACATGCCACCAAGCGCAGTGCGTCCGAGCCAAGATGGCCGCTACAGTCTCCAGTTGACTCTTCTCCCCTGCTGCCTTGGTGACTAAGCAGCAATCAAGCTGGACAGGAACCGAATCCAGACCCCCCTCTGAAGCAGTGACACATCACCTTTGATTCCTTCACTCCTCTGTCCTTGTGTTCCTTACACACACACACACACACACACACACACACACACACACACACACACACACACACACACACACACACTCTCTCTTAAAGTTCTGATGACAGCCTCTTTGAAACGCTGACCCGGTGCGTTGTGTTGGCGATGTGTCACCCAGTCGAGGCCTTTCATTTCTCGCCCTGCGTGACCAAATTTCTTGCCGGCTTTCACCAAAACCACTTTAGCCTAACAAGGCATGGGTTTGGGCATGATGAAGCGTCTCATGGTGGTGGTTGAGGAGTGATTGGGGGTGGGTGAGCGGGGGTGTTATTACCGGTCAAACCATGATGCACACACAGCGCCTTGTTCAACACCCCAGCGGCGACCCTTATGGCTCAGTAACTGACTCGTTCCTTCTCTGTGTGCTTCTTTGTCATACAGAAACTGTTTGTGATCATCACCTTCAGCAAGCACATTGTGGAGCAGATGGTCTCTCTCATTGGGTGAGTAAGCCTGGTCTTGTGTGTGCGTGTGTGCGTGTGTTTGCAAAGCAGAAGCATCCCATGCGATGGGCGGCAATGTCAAATCAAAGTGTTGGAGAAAGTTCAGGTGCCCCCTGGTTGGTCGTTGGTTGTTTCATGAACTCTTCTTGGTCTTTTACAGTCAGAAGGGATTCTGACAGTGGATTGTACTTAGCTTTAATCTGCTTCAAAGACTTTGTGGAGTGCTTAAAACAAGAGATTTGTCACATTTTCTTCCCCTTTTGAGCGGTTGCTCCTCTCAGTTGGATGATTAATGGCTTGGATTTTTCCACTGGATGACTATGAGCATGAACATGTCCCGGCTCCTTCGCAGGACAAGATGGCCTCTTGTCTATCACCAAAAACACGTCGTCTTCTTTATCACTCACACTGCACCGCTCTTGTGCAACGTACTGCAGTCACGGGCCGTAGGTCAGACAGATCAGATCAAGAGGTGTGGAGTGTTTCTGCAGCAGGGTTTTGTGAAGCTTGTGAGTTTTTAAAAAAATAAATAAACCTGCAGTGGAACTAAATATGTCTCTATGCATAGGGAATGTATGGGGAGGGGAGATATGGACTTAATATTTTATCACAATATTTTGTGGTACTGTTGTGTTTTTGGTTCTATTGAGGCTATTTTTACTTCTTCTTTTAGGCTGTCAGTGAATTTTCTCTCATTTAAAAAGCAGTGGGGCAAAAAGTAAAACTAACAATCCCAACAATATAGAGAGTTTTGGGGGGTTTTAAGCATCATTAATGGGAATTTATCACAGCAATAAAAAATGTAAATCTTATTGTGATAAGAAATGTATCATGATAAATGACAAACGATACAATACACCAGCAGGATGCCCTATATTAGTGGGTACTGTCTATCTGTTCTTCCAGAAGAGACCATTTGCTCTTTAGTTCAAGTCTATTTTCTGATATTTCAGACTACTTTTCATTTCTGACTACTTTTCATTTTGCCAATAATTTTTGTCAACATAATTTCACCTTAAACACCTGATAGTTAATCTTTCACTTTCATCTACTTTTCCCAGCATATTATTCCCAAAACCCACAGAAATGATCAAATATGAATTTAAAAAAATATGTATTACACTTTATTAAAAATTGAAAGTGAACATAGGGAAAAATGTAAACATTTAAAATATAAAATGTCACAAAGTCTGCTGGGAAATTCAGTCTGCCTGTCTCTGTGAAATGAGTCTCACTGTTACTTATTTATGGTTGAAAAAAGTTGGGGAAAGGAATAAATATTGATCCGTCTCTGTATTTTAGTTAATTATGGCCTTGTGAAGAAAACTCCTAGTCTGATGACTCATGGACCCCAGACGGTTTTGTTTGTCGCTGTTTTCTCAGCTGAACAATGTCTGTTTTCAGTAAAGTGGGGCTGTTTAAATTCACTTGACCAGTTGGATCTTTTCCAAGCTGCTTTGAGACGTGGAAAAGCAGATGACGATAACCAAGAACACACAGACAAGTCATAGGTGATCTGGCAGGATGATACAGCTGGAAACAGCATCCACAGCACCACTTCCCAACAGGGTTGGTGTGCAAAAGAAGCTGCAGCAGGCTTGTTGCTGGGCGTGCTGGCAGATGGACACCATTTTTGTCCATGCAGAGATGTCAGGGGAAACTACCCTGGACACACCTGCTGCTAGTGGGAGTGCCGCTTGTTACACACAGACAATCATAGAAATTCACACACTTTCACACTCTTACAATCTCTCCGTCTTACACATACTTAGTCCTATTCACAACCCAGCAGTGTTGAAATCAGACGAGAAGATTGCATCAGTTTTTTAATTTTTTGCCACGTTGGGGTTTCTTTTGCACATTTGAAGACAGTAAAATGAAATATTTTTTGAAAAGAATATATATATGGCTCTATTAAATAATACCTAATTTTATTTCTGCATATTATTTAATCTCAATTTACTAAGTGAAATATTAATTTCTCACAGAAATGAATCTTCATTCCTTGTTTCTGTTGATTATGATGATTTTTTTTCCCTGTCTACAGCTAATAAACTTTTAAGATTATAATACTACATTAGATCAATAAAATTAACTGGATATATAAAATGCTAATAAGAAAAAATTCAGAAATGTGGACTCAATGAAAAGTATGTCTAATACCTGCTTAAAGGTATTTATTTTCAGAAGCTACATCCAATCTGACAAACGAGCCGCAGAGAAACACACGTTCTGCTTTACTCAATGTTTGCAGGGATTTAAGTATTTTTTTATTATTTTACTTTGAGTTGAAGGAAATTGTTGCTTCTGCCAACTTCTACTTGGTCCTATTGATCGCTGAAGATCGGTTCGCCCAAGCCTAAAGAGGAAAAGCTGCTGGATGGACAGAGCGTTTCTGTGCTGTGCTCTCTGGCTGTCACTGTTCAGTGAGCTGCAGAGCGTGTGCAGCAGATGATTGGTTATTGACAGGTTTCACTCTTACTCACTCTGCTGGAAGTTTCCCCCTTTTCTACAACCTGTCAACCGTCGTCTTCCTTCCCCGAGAATGTCTCTTTCCGCCTTCACCCCTGCTTCTCTATGCGACACTCTCGCTTTCAGTCATATTTCATTATGAATGAGTGACAGCCTCACCGCTTGATACCTTTTTTTTTTTTTTTGAGCTGGCATACCACAGTCATAACCGTAAAGATGCTTGAAGTCACCTTGATGGTCACAGAAAGCACCTGCACTTGTCCTCCCCCCCCCAACCCCGCTCCTTGCACACACGCAGGATTGCGTCCATGCGTGTGTGCGCACGTGCGTGTCCACACACTGGACACCCGGTGTGTTGAAGTTTCACCTCTCCGTTGTTGATAAAAGTGCAAATTCTTGTATCCTCTTTCCTTCTCACCTCAGCCACAAATGGGTTTTACCCTTCATTGTTTCACGTTATAAGTGAATGTGGGGACACAGCAGAGACTGAGAATAACACACTGAGACTCGAGCTAAAATTGTGCAAAAAATTAATAATTGTGAAAACATTTTTATTTTATTTTATTTGAAAGAAAAATTTCTATTAATATTTTTATTTACTTTTTATTTTTTTGCTGGCTTTGGGTTCAGTCTCTTCAGTGTTTGTCAGTTCCTGAAGTTGCTGTGCTTGGACTTTGGTTCTGGTGATCTCATTCTCACATGACACGGAGCAATACTACACTTTATAAATAAAAGTCCTCCTTTTCTCTTTGCCTTTTAGGTGAACTCCCTGGCACACACAGACACACACACACACACACAGACACACACACACACACACACACACACACACCCCCAGAGAACACAGAGTTCAGAGCTGTAAATTGTGACGGTTTTAGACAAGATTGGACTGAAAAATTATTTAAAACGTTTTTAGCACAAACTGAAAACATTCTCAACACAGTATAATTATTTTCGGCACACATTATTATTATTATTATTATTATTATTATGATTCTCTTTTTTTGTGTCCTTGACTAATGTATTGTACTCAGCGACTTGTTCAGGGCCCAGCAAGTTTCAGTCTAACTGAGAATTTTGTTGAATTAAACCTTTTAGGTGATTCCCCTCAAACTGACTGATTTCATTCATCCTAATTTGGTTTCTCACAGTTTGTTTTCTCCTTTTGCTAGACTTATGAGTGTTTGGAACTGCTTTGTTTGATTAGTCTTGTATTTCTTAGCATAAATGTGAATGTGAAAGTTGTGATCAAATCAGATTAATAATGTGATTCTTCAGAAGTAAAGGTAGATTAACTGCGCAGAAATATCAGCGTAGTTTTCTTCCCTTTTTTTGCTTGATTGTTGTTGAATGCTGCCAAGCATTATTCCGTCTTTTCGCTTTGATTTGTTTTGGCAACACACGATATTTCTAAACGGTTCCTCATGTCGGTAATGTCCTCTGACTTATTTTCACAGCCTGATTTTCATCTGTGAAAGTTTTCTGTCTTTAGCAAAATATTTTTAAATAGAAGATAACATTTTTATTGTCTGAAGTGATGCCACAAAAATTCAGGTTCGTTAAAAATGTTCCAAATAGCCGCAAAAAACAAAAATAAAAATATTTATTTTATTCATTGCCCCTTGAGGAACACCTGATTTTTTTTTTTTTTTTTTTTGATATGAAGCTTAGCTATATGCTCTCTACTTTTATTGTTCATCTAAAACGTAATGACTCACATTTTCCGCTATGCAACTCTGACTGTTTTGATGTTCAGTCAGAAGGAGATAACACCAAAAAATAAGCCTGACAGTTACTCAATTAAATAAACTGCTCTGCTTTTTCTTGGGAACTGCGAGTTCTTAGTTCTTCATAAATACTTTGGAGAGGCTTGTGCCTCTCAGGCAGACAGCTCACCGTCCCCTTCAACATGCAAAGCACTTAAAGCGAAATATGTTAGTGTTTAAGCAGCAGCAGGATGATGATAACGCAAGGATGACTTTGAACTCTTACAGAGACACAATAACCTCCCCCGAACCCCCTCAATTGCCTTTTGGGCTGATTGCTAAAGCTGATATTGAGGTCGGGATGCGGCGTGGCGTCTGATCAGACTTGCTAACATCCTGGGACGAACGTGCAGACGTCTCCTCGTCGAGCGTGTCCAGTCGATGTTTAATTCAGGACAGGATTCTGCGAGCTACGACTGACCGTCGTTTCAGCCAAAGAGGCTGAAACGATGTGTATGCTTTTAGCTTTCGTGATCAAATAATAAAACGATTTCACCGCTTTTTTTTTTTTTTTTGGTCCACAATGTGGATTATTTGTCTTAAAAACAAATGAATTCGAGTGGAAAAACAGAAAGCGGTAATAACCATTTTGCATGATTGCGCACACCCTCAAAGTATTACTTTGCTAAAATCATCTTTTGGTTTAATTACAGCAATCAGTGTGCTTTCACATGGCTTTTCAACATGTTACATCTTGACTGGGCAATATTTGCTCACACTGCCTTACAAAACTTCTGCAAAGCTATTAGATTGTGAGGACATCTCTTGTCCACAGCCCTCTCATAACTCTACCAAGTTTGGTAAGGTAGGTAAAAATCTTGACTTGAGCAACAAAAGTTGCACAGGATAAATTTGTGCACATAGCAAATATTGCTTACAATGTTTAAAGAACATTCTGAGAATCATAAAACTATGTGACCCAAAAAAAAAAGAGATAGTTGAACAAAAGTCTTCTCAGGCGGAGGAGTGTGAGCCTCCTGCACCCAGCTCACTGTTTGAAACGGCAACTCAAAAGTTTAACTTTATTCAAAAAAAAAAGTTTGTTTTAAGTTTTACATTTAAATATTTGTGAAGAAGATTATGAAACTCATCAATTCAGAAAGGCTTTGAAAGGCTCTGTGTGCTTTGCTTCAAATGAAATCTGATTTTATCTTCAGCTTTCTAATTATATCTTGAAGGTTTGGGGTAAAAGAAAAATGATATCAAAGCTGTTTATAATTCCAACCACCTTGGCAAAAAAAGACAAAAAAATAACACTTCCATCTCAAGAACTAACTTTAACATCGTTGTTATAAAACAAGACATACATTAGGAGTTGTCTGTCATTCAGGTGCCAATAACATTTCATGATTTAATAATAAAAAGTATTCTATGAACAGACTGAGTAAATATTGAATGGGAAAATAGATAGGAAACGAAAAAATAGGATAAAATAAGGCAATACAAGTGTAATAATTTCTAAATAAAACCTGGTGAAAGATAAAACACTTCAGGTCAAAACTGTTTATCTTAAAACGAGGCATCTTGTGCAGGAGGCTGTGACCCCACAGCATGATGCTGCCGTCCCCAATGTTTCAACATGTGGATGGTTTTCTTTTGTTTGTGTTGTTTTGCAACCAATCTTACTTTTTGGAAAGGATTCAGCAGAATACAGTTTATTTTGTTTATACACTTATTTAATGAAAAAGTGAGAACATTTTAGAAGATGCTTCACGATAACACCGGAAATCCTTTGGAGACTTCTTCATCTTCAGTTCAGTTCCCTTTTGGCGAAGCTTTTTTTGTTTTTACTGACAAATAAAATCCACTTTCATCTTCAGCTTTTTTACCCGACACTGTATTTTAACCATACACACAAAAAAAGAAAACCAACATGCCATAGCAGCACTGCAACAATTACCGTTGGGTATGGTTGGTTCTCCTTAGGGGATGAAGTGTTTTGCTCCTAAATTATCACTGCGAAATGCAGCCTCAAAGTTCAACTTCAGAGTTTTTTTGGATTTTCTAATTAAATAACCGAGGACATTCTGAAGCTCTTGTGAAGCTGACCACTCCGAATGCACTTCAGAGAGTTGGCAGTGGCTCACGGCCACGCTTCATGCAACACAAGAGCAACAGATTTATCTTTTTCTCTCTGTGCCTACTCCTCTCTGTCCTCCTTTCTCTTCTTTCGGCTCAGGCTTCGTCAGCCAGCAAGTTGATGACATAAAGCAGGAAAGACTCAAACTCATCCAGCGGATGCAGGACTGGATCAGGGAGCTTTCCGGTGTTTGGCGTGCCGTCTCAGTCCTCTCGTTTGATCTGGAGCGAGACGCTGCGTCGAGGCTGAGCCGCTCGCTCGTATGTTTGTGGCAGTTTTTCCAGCCTTCATTTTGAGGAAAGCTGCAGCGATGAGGGCCGTCGGACTGAAGTGTTTGGGGTTCAGACTTGTTTACATCAACTCACTAAATGTTGGGGGAGAGCTGGAGGATATGGCTTAAAAATAACATGAAGTTTTTTGTGTATTTATTTTTTATAACAGCCAATTTAAATCAAGGTTTTTCTTGCTTTCTTCTCTAAAATAGAAATTACAAATGACAGAAAATACTTTCAGAAAGTGGCTTCTATTTCCATCACCTTTCTTTGAGTTGCACGGCGAAGTGTTACGGCCCGGTTACGAGAATGTTTATTTAGTTCTGAGTTGAGTTGAAATATTAGCAGAATGAAGATGCAATTTTACCAGAAAAAAACCATCTTAGAATTACAAGAAAACATTTGTTTAAATGAGAAAAAAGCTTCAATAGTTATCTGACGTGACAAGCTCAGTTCTTTGCACAATCATTTCTGAGTCCTTTTACTGATGATTTGTTTCCGATGTGTTAAAAGATGAAATATTTCTATAATGGTAAGTATTATCTATAAAGTATAATTTCATGAGATTTTCAACATTTCACACTTTAATTTAAAAATAGGACTTCATTCACATAGTGAGAAAACAATACCAAACAATCTTAGTCTGGCCCTAATTCTTGGTCGCAGAGCTGACCTTAATTCAAAGTCCAAATAAACAGTCGCTGTAACACACAGTTGTCAAACAAGATGGCCGCCGAGGGCGTTCTGACATCACTCGGAACTATGAAAACCCAAGAAGTGCAAAAATCAGAATTTGTTTTGGAGAATCACAACTTTCCAATAATTAAATTTTCAAAATCCAGACATTTTGATTCATCGATAAAATCAGGGACTGATGTGAGTTCCTACAAATGTTGCAGAGAGGGAAAAAAAAAATTAACTGAAACGATATAACTAATCACAGCAATAGTTTAATCTTCTCAGCGACCCTCACTTTAAATCCATCTTATTGATTGAGCCGGCCCATCGCCACATGCTGCAGGGCCTCTCTCTGTCATACTCTGGTGGTGAAAGCAGAAAGGGAGAGTCCAAACCTCAAAAGCTCAACCAGCACAGACTGATGTGTTGAGCCAGGATGGACCTGTTGCCATGTGAGTGTGTCTCCAAGGCAGGAGTCCGTTACCGGCACACTGGGCCGCCGGGTCGCTGCTCCTGCAGCACGAGGGAGGCCGTCCGCTTCAAGGGGTCCCAGCGGGACGCTCTCGTTACTGGGGTGTGAGGAGGTGTGCTGGTGTGAACTACCACACCAGAGGTGGGTACCAGTGATGAGGTGCGGATCTTTGCACGGCAGTTCCAAGTCGAGGCCAAATCCACGTCTTTAATTATAAGTTTAAACAAGTTAAAACAAGTCGTCTTTTCTGCCTTTTGGATCCCAAAAGAGCTGCTGTGAGTTTCCATCGTCTTCATTCAGCACCAAAAAGAAAACATTTACCTGGAACGTTGTTTTGTTTTATTAAAGCAATCTATAAAAAAGTGTAAGACTTTTTTTTTCCTCCTCCAAGAAGTAACAGCTCAATGCTTTATTGAAGTAGTTTTTAATGCAAATGTTGCTTTTCTGTTACTTCTTCAGTTTCTTTGTTGGAAATCTGTCAGAATTAGAAAATAAATCAATAAAATCTGCACGTACGTCATGTTTCACACACTGTCACAACTGTGCAAAATAAAAATATCTATAAAAATGCAAAGTTAAAACATTTATGCATTGACAAAAACATCCACACAAAAAGTTTAATCTTTAGGAGACATTTAGTTTAGTTCCTAACACCTTCAGTATAACAAGAGCTTTAAAAGTGAGTAATCCTACAACCTGAGGCCTAACCGCATAGAAACTCACTAGATTTTAAAATATCTTTCTATTACTTAATTAATCTAAAAGTCTGATTTTCCTACATTTACAGTTAAATACAATTGATATGCATGTCACATTTATAATAAAAAACACTTTAAAGAAATTGCACCAACAGAAATGGATTATTTTCCTTCTTATTCTCATTACTGACATCGAAAGCATTCTGAATATTCAATTTCTAAATGCGTACAAATAAACGGACTTCATTTTTTTGTTACCACACATAAGTTTTCATTTTTCCAACTATATACCGATAACCCCGACAGATTTAGATCCAGCAAAATCCTTTAATTTTACAAACACGTTTCTTCTGATTGGAAGGAATAATAACTATTTTGAGTGACCCAGACAGATTTCTGACTTGAATCTGATGGAGATCCTGTGGAGGGACATGAAGATCCCCTAGGAGGCCAGAAATTTGGAGGATTTAGATTTCAAATGATCAACCCAGAGGTGGGGGGGGGAGGACAAATCTCTTTACATTTCAAAAGAACTGAGTAAAAATAGTTTAAAAAAACAAAAAACAAAGATTTATCCATGTGAATTTACACATTATTTAAAAACAGCATGGGGGAAAAAAATATCTATACACTTTAAGCAAGATTGTGGAACAAAATGTTGGTGTTGCAACAATCAAACCTTCAGCTTTTTTTCTTCCACTTCTATTTTGGTGATATGTCTTTGACGTTGGAAAGCCTCCTTTCCGTCACCCTAACCTTAGCGACCTCCACAGATTCTCCATTAGTTTCAACAGAGTCACTCAAAAATGTTTCTTCCAATTTGAAGATGTCAGTTTATAAAATGCTAAAATTTAAGCAAGTGGAAATTAATGTATAACAAAAATAAGTCAAATGAAGCTCTTTTGTTTGTATGCATTTAGCAACAGAATATTCAGTGTTTCTCATGTCAATAGTGAGCTGTAAAGAAATAAAAAAAGATCTCATTTTAATCATCAGTACAGAAAGAACGAGGTCTGTTTCAGTTCGCACTATTTATTTAGAGTGTTTTAAATAGAGTTTCCATGTAACATGCGTAAAAATTAGATTTAATAATATGCATTATTACAGAGTTTGTCTTGTTTAAAATGTTTAGCATTATCTATGCAGCTTAACGTCTCTAAAACAGGGTGGACAGCTAAAGGTTTGCTGCATGAAGCCTTTAACTCACATGGTGTTATTCAATCAGGCGGCCCAAATGCTGATCTTAAAAGTTTTATCCGTTCATTCAGAGGAAAATGTAGCAGACAGACAATCTGTCTGACTTTATAGAGTGAATTCAGGGAACACTTCACCTAGCTTTCAGTAATCCTCTTCGTTAAACCACCTCTGCTTTTGAAATCATTGAAAAACTTTTAGAACCTGCCTAATTTGTTACTAAAGCCAATGTTCATGCGCTACGGTTCATAACCAAAGCATGACACCTAACCCGATGACTTGTGCAGCACATTTACACCTGTGGACAAAACTGAACACTTTAGCTGAAACGCAAATCGGATTAAACGATTGTTGAAATAATCGCCAACTAACTTAGTAATCAATTAATTGTTAACTGGGTTACACAGACTATGAAGAAGGCCATTTGCTGAAGGAATAATATACTCAAAGCAGTAATCAGGCCAAAACTATAGAAAATATGTACTTTAAGATAAAAAGGGTGAATATGTTTTACCCAGAACTCAAGTGGCAGCTTTAGCTTCACCTGATTAGATTTCTGTTAAAGAAATTCTCCTATTATTAATCTCCAGTTGTTATTAATACAAAAATGAATCGACAGATTATTCCTGCACTGTTGATGTTTAGTCAAGCAGAAAGGCTCAGCTTTCCACAGATGCATCCTTTGCTACAAATGATCAAGCACACACACTGAAGAAATGCGATGCTGCGGCATGTTAGGCAATAAAATGTGCATTTTATTATCTACAGAAGGAGTTTAATTATTTGTCTTTGTATTTCTAATATTGCATGAAAAGGGTTAAATTAAAAATCTGCAAGGTGTGCCAATTTTTTATTCGATAGAATGATAACTAAAATAATCAGTGGATGCAACCCTTCTGAATGCATAGTGGTCCGGGGTGAAAAAAAAAAAAAAAAATTAACAGTAAGTGTAGAAAATTACGCATGAAAAGAAAACAATCGATAATTTGAACCGCCGTCATCAAGTCAGACGATTATCCCTGACAGCTCACGTATTTTTCTGTGCCTGATGCAGACTGACGCAGGAGAAGAAAACCTTTTCTCTCTCTTTTTTTTTTGGGGGGGACTTTTTTCACGTTGACAATGATTCATTTTGAACGGATAACAAAAGCTGAAGTCTCACACCGTCGTGCAGCTGTTTCATCCGATTCTGAGGAGCCAAACTAACATAACGTGCGGTGATAGTGAGGTACAGTTGCAGAAAGTGTTTGATGAAAAAAAGTTCTTGTAGGTGATTTCAGTTATTTTTCTTATCTTTGGCGCGGCTTTTGATCAGCAGTGGGACATGACCTCGTTCTGCTCTTGTTTTTAGAAGGGACCCTGCTGGGAGTAGGTGTAGACTCTTTGATTTAGCACAAGAACTGAATCATTGCAGTTTTTACATTATGTACAATGTAAATGTTGAGGTAAGAGACCAAGGTTCAAGGAAAGTAATGAGTGGATCATTTCAACTTATGTTGCATTTTGCTTTGTTTTTTTTTTTTTATGCCTTCAATTAGAAAATGATCTGTGCTGCTTAAACCAAAAATTCCTGGAGTCTAAATGAAAAGATCCATTAAGATTTGACAGTGTAAGCTCCTACACACACACTCATTCTCCTTATCTTTTTGTTCTTCTGCAAACAGATAAGAAAAATAATTTTTTGCAACTGAAATTGGTATGTCTCGCGGTTAAACCAGCAGAAAACAACTTCAATCTAAAGAAGAGAATACAGTTTTAATCACACAAGCTGTAGAAGACGTTTGTGGATAATTTTATCTCCTTTTTCTCTTGTCTCTCATTTCCTGTTTCCTATTATGCTCATGTATAAATGTATAAGTAGAGAACTGAAATTGCAGAGGGTCATGCAAATCACACTGTTCTGGGTATTCACACTGGTTCTATTATTTGTGTACACGTACTGAACTGGTGGTGTGTGAGGGGAGAAAGAAAAACGTCTGTTACAGCTTGTTTCCACTGACATATTCACCCATCTTAAACACACACACACACACACACACACACACACACACACACATAGCTCATATAGAAACAAGGTTCGTATAGTTTCAAAGTGAATGTGTGGCTGTCTTCAATAGAAGCAACTGGGAGATCTAAAAATCACCTACCATGAAGGGATTTTTTTTTGGCTTTCTCTCCTTCCCCACATTAACCTGGGGCAATTAGTCGTCTTAATCAGTCAGTTTCTTTTACAGAATAGAAAAACTTATAACTGAAAATTGTGTATTTACACTTACGCTCCTGTTTTCATGAGTAAAGTCCTCCTGCTCGTTAAGTCTGCAGAAAGGGAGAAATTTTATCACTGAAAAGCGCCCTGACAAAGATGGCGTTGATCAGTCCTTCCACCGCTAGCAAAAACCACCTCCAGTAAGATGATGGACACCACAGTCGCCAACAGACTCTGTTACGCCGTCGTTACGTTTAATGCAGGGATCAGCAGGGGCGTCCGTTTTCCCGTCATATCCACTTCAGCTTCTGATTAGACGTCTGTCCTGCTAAATGAAATTTGCTCAGACCCACAAATGAGAGAAAAAAAACAAACAAACAAAAAACACCTTACAATTACTTGTAAATATTAGGTTTTAAAATAATACTTTATTTTAGTAGAAACTTTTGCCAAAACAAAACAAAAAAAGAATGTTTGCATTTTCTTCTGTGGAATATTTATGTTTATCCACAATTATGTGACAGAATACTAAAAGACGGACATGGTTTCTAATCTAATCGTGATTAAAAAGAAGAACAGAAAAATGTCAAAGTTTTTAAGAGCCATAGTGGAAAGTTCAAAGAATCACTGGAGCCACAGGCTGCAGACCCCGGCCTCAGACCTTTGAGTGTCTGACAGAGGGAAGCAGTGGGAGGTTTACCTGCGGGCCGAAAGGTCGAACGGCAGCCATTAAAGATGATATTTCATTGGATATATTTCCCGTAATAAAAACTCAACTGAGTGACAAACTGTTTATATCTGTTTCAGGATATCACAATATATTTAAATGTATATTTTTAAGTGTACTGAAAAAATTAAAAAGGTAATGTGTGTGCATTTGGAGTGTTGGAAGCACAAGAATCACGAAGGAATTAGTGAACAACATCAGGGAGAAAACATGTTTGTTTGATTGTTCTGGTTCTGATCTGATATTTTTATGGAAGCTGTGCAAAAGTACAAGCAAACAAATCTGAAGAGAAAATTTTATTCAAAACATAAAAGAGGGGGAAAAATACAATTAACAGATATTAAAGATTGTGCCTAATGTAATGTCATCAATGGAACTTGTGCAAGGAGTTTTATCTTTATTAAAAGCTTGTTACAGCAAAAAAAAAATAAATAAAATAAAATAAAATAGTGACCATCTCCATGACAAATGATTCAAAAATCTTGGTTCCTAGATGGCTGATATTTTATGATGAGGGTCACTTTAATATAATTCAGTTGTTCAAGCATTCAGATGTTATTCTGTGATCCGGAGGGGTCGTACACTCTGAGGGATTTTTAAGTGAGAACGACTAGAACAAGGTTTCTGCTGACAAATGGGTTAAACTGATGTGAAAGCCATTAAATTAAAGCGTATAATTTGGTGTGATTTTCATTTTAGTTGTAGCAAACAGTAAGTAAAAATCAAATGCTCTAAGAGGTTTGGTTGTCCCGGTTATCAATATGGTTTAATTCAAGAACATTTTCAAATATGTATTTTAATCAGAGGCAGACCTTATATAGTGCACTTCATATTTAAATCGTGCAATATGTTGTGCAAGCAGCAATAATTTGTGTAAAAAGCTGAGAATTATTGTGTTTGAACCTTTGTGACCAATAGCTAGAATCAGTGACACACACAAAAAAAAAAAATCAAAGTGCCAGAAAATACTTTAAGCTAGCTGCCACATGGCTTTAGCCGCTAGGTGAAAAGCTAATTTATGTCAAAGCTACTTGGCTTTTTATTTTTAACAGTTTGTGATATTTTAATACAAAAAAAAACAGCCTGAAAATGACTCACTATAATCTCAGTTGCACTGCAAGATGTGGTGTCAGTAAAAAGCAAAACCTTCAGATTGGAGGGGCTGTAATGGTAGTTAAGAGTTTTTGTTTTAATTTATGCCTTTGTTTTTGTGACGAGGCTTCATTTTCATTTCCTCGGTTAGAACTAAAATTGTTTCATGATTTTATATTATACAGATACAACTACAGTTTAACTTGAAGGGGTGAAATTTAATGAGTGGCTGCTTCACTGCACGCCTTTTTGAACATATAAAAGGAATTAAATGTATACGTCTGTTTTCTCTGAATTAGGTTGCGCTACTTAATGAAACATATAAGTTTTGCTATTATGTGACCAGACACATTTTAAATAGACGCAAACGTACAATTATTATAGGTGTAATTAATCTGTTGTTTCAGCAGGAATAAGAGGAATTCTTATACATTATAAATGAAAGCATCCAGCTCTTGTCAAACATTCATGTTATTTTTCTGAGTAATTACAGTATTTTGAATTTGACTCCATATTATTCTACGCTGAGAATCTCATAATGATCCATGCCTATCCTTGTATCTCTCTCTTTCTTTTTTTGTACACACAAGCTGCTCCCTCATCAGATTATTCCTGCGAACGTTCGGGCCAAGTTTCCAGCAAATGATGAGTGGATGACACATGACCTACATGTCGTTTTTAGGTAACAGTGTGACACTGATTCCTTTTTAGAACGACTAATTTGTCAGGGGGAACACAACGTGACCTCAGACTCTTAACCAGCAGTGTCCAACAGAAAGACCCAGGATCCTCCATAACGTCTCACCATGATATTGTGTGTGTGTTTGTGTGTGTTTTGGAGGCGAGTCACCCCAGACAGGACCTGACTCAGAAAGCAGCTGGGCAGACATCCGGGCCCCAGCTTTGTATCAGTCACACCTCGGTGAAAACGGGCACATTGTTCCCCATCAGCATCTTTTACTCTGAAGGAACAAGTCACTCGGAGGGAGCAGCGTTAAGTGTGAGCTGCATTGTTAAGACGTGGGGATTGAAGGACTCGGCTCCGGTCTGAAAGCTGAGACATCTTCCTCTCACAGTAACGCCATGGTCCAGATGCAGCGAGAGGAGGCGTGGCTCCTGCTTCTGAATATTTAACCGTATTTTTCAAATATGATCTTGTTTAAATCTTGCCGTTCTGAGGCGTCTCGGTGCACACCGACACGCAGACACCAAGCACTTTCACTTTGCTTTTGCTTGCTGACTTTCTAACCACAACGTCTGTGGCACGTAAACTCAAGACTGCAGCTTCACTGTACGTTGAGCAGATGCGAAAGGAAATCGGCAGATGCTCGCGTTCCCGTATTTTAACTGGGTTTTGGTTGTGTCTCGCTCCAACCGTCTTCGCAAAATAATGGGTGCCTGATCTTGTTACCCATCTGTTGGCTCTGTTGTCGTCTGACGTGTGAAGCAGCAGCAGGAGCAGTTGTGAGGGCAGAAGATGTGGAGCATGTTGTGGCTTTTGCCAGGTACATTGTACTGTAACCCATGTGGTTATTTGAGCAGCATACAGCAGTGTATGTGACATGCCTCATAGGAACAATACAGAGCCGCAGTGTACTGTATGATGAAGCAGCTCCACAGGTTCACCTTTGTGCTCGGCGCAACAAAATATTCACAACCCTTAGTCTTTTTTTTCGTCCTTTTTTTTTCACATTATTTCACATTAAGTGCAGATTTCTGCATAAAATCTGCAGCAATACTTGAAAAATCCTGTTCACAGATGCTCTCCAGCCAATTTGACTGAGTTTGAGCTACCTCTGCAAAGAAGATTTTTAGTTTTAGCTGACACAGAGGCATGCCACACTTTTGAGATTTTAATTTGCAAAAAAAAAAAAAAAAAAAAAAAAAAAAATTTTTTTTGTTCCATTTCTTGTTTGGGGTGTTCAATCTTTTTAATTTTC
>NW_015112636.1:644743-645134 GCF_001443285.1 Poecilia latipinna
TGGATTTTAAAATGGCAAAAAAAAAAAAAAAAAAAAAACAGAACATCTTTTCTGTTCCACTTCATGTCAGGGCTGTGCAACCTTTGTAATCTTCAGAGCCATTTTTGCCTTCAGTCCAGCGAAGGAAAACTGGTTACATGATCTTTAAAAAAAAAACAAAAAAACTTTGTATTCTCGTGTTTACAGGACCATCATTTTATTTCTATTTTTAGGTTTTAAATGAAAGAAAGATGCCACATTTTTTGCAGTAAAGTGAGCGGATGCATTTTCTTTCTTTCAGATTTGTAGAAATCCTGGTTTGTTGGGGTCTTTTCTTTGTGTATATTTAATCCAGTTATTCCATCAGAAACATGTGAAAAGCAGCTAAAACCGGATGTTTTGTGTTATATAT
>NW_015112636.1:649180-693552 GCF_001443285.1 Poecilia latipinna
GTGTGTGTGTGTGCGTGTGTGTGTGTGTGTGTGTGTGTGTGTGTGTGTGTTGGCTGACACAGATGACTCTGAAGCGAGGATGTGATAAACACCCTGGGCAGGGGGATCTCCGTCCAGGAGTGGGCTCCATGTTTTAGCGGTGAAGTCATTGGGGAAAAAAGCCTGGTCGGACTGGAGGAGGAACAAACACACGCTCACTCAAACACGCAGACAGATATTACCTGCAAACATTTCTCACGCGAGTCACTATTTTACCCCCGTGTTAGCCGAATGACCCGCTCCTCAGGCTCCCATCATCTGATCAGATTTGCAGGTTTACTCCCCGCAGCCGGCTTGTAAAGAGACGCTCAGAGCGTTTTGTTTTGTGCACAGAGACGGTGAGGAGGTCAGAGTTTCTGTACCACCGCCTCACCACCCTGCGTGTGTGTGTGTGTGTTCTTCTCGCAGCGTTGCTGCTGTTATGTTAGGTGTGAACTATGGCCCTGTGGAGCATTGGGTAACAGTAGTGATTGCCTAACCCTGTTGTTGTGATGATGTCGTAACCCGTTGGACCTGGCCAGCGTTTGGCTGTCATGGGAGCCGTTGTTCTCCATCTTCCTCTGCCCGGGACGTAGCCCGCGTGTGTCGTCCTGTGACTGTGCCTCTGTGTGTGTGTGTGTGTGTGTGTGTGTGTGTGTGTGTCAGGATTTCATGAACATGAGGAACAAGAAGCCGGGAATCCTAAAGGTGGCACACTCACATGTCAAAGGTCACTTCTGACTCGAAGCCTTTGGAATTTAGCGTTCGCAGAACGAACACAGGACATCCAGACATGCTCCATTCTCCATGAACAGAAGCAGGAAATGATAGTTCATTAAAAAAAAGGGGGAAAAAAAGAAACGAGATGACTGAAATGCTGCTCACAAATTAACCCTTCAGAACAATAATCAGGAAGCAGACAGCTGGGGGATTTTCCCTCCTTTCTTTACTTACTTCACATGAGATTTTTTTTCCCTCCACATCCTTCCAGATTATTGAACACATATTTCAGAAAATATCAGCAGAGCTTAAATTTTTTAATTTGTAAGTGTGCTGCACAGAACTCAATCTACCACAAGTTTTTATCAGAAACCTGGAGAAATGAATGTGTTTGTTGCGTGATTTCCTCCATGCAATTTTATCCAGTTGATTACTTCTTTTCCTTTTTATTTTTCAATTTATTTTTTTGCTGGAGTTTTTTGTTTTTTTTTTACGCTTTAACAGCCATGCAAATCGTGTGTGTGGGTGTATGTGCTCAGGGATTTAAACGTGGTGCAGTATTTTTTACTTCTGTGACAGAGCTGTCATATTTCACAGAATACACTGATTCCGCCTGACAAACAGTTTAATAATTGTTGCTTTGGGATGAGCTGCAGAGATGTGCTGTGTGAACGCAGGGAGGGAAAGCTGAAGAAAGGATTGTGTTGGTGGTATTATAGGAAGGTGGCAGAGCTTTGGTTTCTCCTGGATCTCAGGATGAGATCAGTTCATGTTCAAAAAGTGTTGATCAAACTGAGCAGGGTTCATCTGACTGTACTCTCAAAATGAGGCGGTATTACCGTGTTTAGAGGAAAGCAAAGACAGAAAATAGGGTGTGAGTGGATCGTAAGTGATGTGCGTTCTGGTTCCCTTTAAATCTCTGTGGTTAAATACATTAAAATCTAACCTAACACTATTTTAAAAATCTATGTTTGCATCTATGTATGAAAAGAGACAACAACAAAAACATTAAGTTTGAGTATCTGATTTATTTCATTATGTCACCTTTCAGTTTGCAAAGACATGTATTCAAATCCCTCTGGTGAAATAATTTAATGCACAAAATCAGCTTCAGGCAGGAAAAACAACATAAATTACTTTTTACTATTTACTATAATGCTATTGTTAATTTTTAGCAGCAACTCTTCAAACAACTTTTGGCTTTTTACAAAAATTAATTGCAAAAGAAAATATACAATGTGATTTTGTGACATGAAAAATGTAAAATCTAAAATAGACTTTACACACACACACACACACACACAGATATACATATATATATATATATATATATATATATATTTTTTATTTTTTTTCCTTTTTTCTGGGTAGTTAAAATAATTAAACTTGTTAAATGTTTTAGAGGATCCACATGTGGGAAGTGTTACAGTTTTTCAATAAAATATTTACAGCCTCTTTAAATTTTCCTTGCTGTTATTATTTCTGCTTTTCCTCATTCCTTATCTGCAGCTTTCTGAAGAGACTAACACACACACACACACACACACACACACACACACACACACTCCAAATTATTTTAGTTTATTATTATTTTGTTCTTTTTGATTGATTCAAAAAAAGTCAATAATTTCATATTGTCACAAGCACTCAAAGGATTATCATGTGCACCAAACACCAACATGCATCATTTATTTGTGTTGTTATTAATATATTTGACAAAATCACAAAAGAGTCGACTTAGTTTGTCAGTGACGGACACAGAAGTGGGGCACACCTTTGTGGCACATGCAGAACAATTTTGTCCCACCTTGTACACTTAACGTTATGAGTGTGATCTTTATTTTCACAACTTTGAATTTCATGACATTTACAGCACTAAATTAAAAGAATACTGAAAGCATCACATTTTACTCGACACAGAATTGAAACACAGTTTCAATTCCAAAAGGAGGATTTATAGTTTTTCAGAAATTTTCTGCATGAATTTCCTTATTCCTCTTTTTACCTAAGCAGAGTTTCCTCTATTCAAATCAGTTGATAAGTTGTACTGATTTGGTTTTTGCTTGACATGTAGGACATTTTGTTGCTGTTTTACGTTTTTAAATAAACATGACTCTACTCTTCCGCTTCAAAAAAAAAAAATCTCCTGAAAATAATTACTGTTACATTTTCCAACAATTTACTGAACATGAAAAAAAAAAAACTGAGTTTACAGTTTTTGCTCTGTACTTTCTCAATGTTTTTTTTTTCTATCCATTTCCAGGTTACAAAAAGAAACAGTGTGTAAATCCCATCTAACAGAATAATAACTTGGTCTTGGACCATTAAGATCTCCTTTGTCACAGAAAGATGTTCAGCACATGTACTCACAGATAAATTCTCAACACACCTACAAGAGGAATTCCTGAATCCAGCTTTGTCCACGAACCCTGTCAGGAAAAAAGAAGTGTATATTCCCAAAAATAGAAAAATGACCAGACATATAAAGCAGAGACCCGTGGACTGTGTGGTTGTGTTTTCTGCAGCAGACTGTAAGCTTTGAGCTTCTTTGTTGGTGGATTTGCTCGGCTCATGACTCAGTGTTGCTCATCGTGTAGGAGATGATTCGCCCGCCATTTCTGAAAACTCTTCTTGTCTCTTTGTTCTTACCTCTGTGCTTTAACACGCCGAGTGAATGTATATCTTCAGAGCTTTCTAAAACTTTCCATCTAGTCACACTGATATTGGGGTTTTCTTCAGATCCAAATTCTTTATTTTAAGTTTGTTGGGAATCTGCTCAAATTGGGGGGATGGGGAATTTGAAGGCTAGTTTTTCCCTCCAAAAAAAACAAACTTTTTTTTTTCTTTTTTCTTCTTTTTTTTGTGCCATGAGGTTCTTAACATAAAATACACCAGAGTCCAATCCAAAGAGTTCTGTTTCATGTTCCTCTCTACAAGTCGGATGTGAACTACCTGTAATAAAGTTAATCATTAAGGGAACTCCTCGTCGTAAACACAATCATTTAACACAAAGTGTTTCTTTTCTCACCGTAAGATAGAGGTGTGTACACGTATGAGTGTGTCTGTGTGTGGGATGGGGAGGAACGGAAATGACTTGCCTCCTCGAGAGAAAGTTATCAGCCATAAACCCAACCGTATGTGACACGGCTGCCCACGCAAAGAGCTGCCCTAAAATCTTTGATGTGCCTCGGAGCTTTGATGGTGGCTGCCCCATGCGAATAAAAAAAAAAAAAAAAAAAAGATGCATACGTGGAAAAGGAGGAATGCGTTGATCTGAAACTCTGGGGGGGGAGAAGTGTTGCATCCATAAAAGAAAATTAGTGGAGGTCTTTGTGTGTATTTGTTTAGAGATTAATCACTAACTCCAACTCAGGGATGGGCCACTGATTCGCTATTCTAGGCCATTCTCTGCAGTCTCTCACATCATTTTTTTTTTTTTTCCTGAAGCGTGTGTAAGAGGGTAAGGAAAGGGGTGGTGGGGTTGAGGGAGGGGGCCGAAGTAGAATGCTTGTAGTCGATGACTGCATTTTGTAAAGGGTTTCCTAATATGGGCTGTCTTACAGCAGCGGCCCTCCCCCAGTGGGCCGGACCCTGCGGGTCTCAGCCAGTGGCGTCGCGGCAAGGGTACGACTCACTTCCTCATTAATTGGCTGAAACCAGTTCTTACAGGAACCGCCTATGATAAATGTGAGAGTTCTGAGAAGTCATTCATTTCTCCTCGCTGCAGCGGCAGAGGAGGCACTGCAGGGGAGGTGAACGAGTTCACCGATGTGAGCGAGTGAGAGAGAGCGTAGAGCGGGAGAGGAAGCCGAGAGAGAGAGTGTGTGTGTGTGTGTGTGTGTGTGTGTGTGTGTAGAGGCGAGCTGAGCAGGAAAATGTGACTGACTACTGGTGCCGCAGCTGCCGCATGAGGACCATGAGGCCAACTTTTATTTTTACCCCCTTTTTTTTGTCAGGTTTCTGGTTTGTTTTTGAGTGTTATTGCCGGTTTTTTTTTTTTTTGTAAATCTGTGAGTTTATGGTGTGTGTGTGCGGGGATGATGAGCGGTGACGGGGGTTGCACTCGCTGCTCTCTCCCCCGTCTTTCTCTCTCCTCGGAGAGAGGAAGCGGGGCCGGCTCTGTACAGTACCGGAGACAGGACGGCATGCCTCCCTTTGTTGCTGCCCTTGGGCTGGTGAGTAACAATGATGTGACGTGATTTGTGCCCCCCCCTCCCACCCACCGCCTCCCCTCCATCACCCCACCACCACCATCCTCCCCTTCTCTGTCTCTTTGCCCCCCACCCCTCCACCTCTTCCCTCTCTTTCTGTTTCTCCTCTACCTCCACCCAACCCGCTCATCCTCCTCTTGTCGGTGGAAACAGCGCTGTTCCTCTGCTGGGTGCGGCACTGCAGAAGCCCTTCAGGGAGTACTTGGAGGCCCAGAAGGCCAAGCTGCACCATGTCACCGGAGAGGGGACCCCAGCTGTAAGTATAGGGGCCTCGGGCCCCAACGCTAATCTCACTTTCTACTCATCCACACGTGCGTTCGGAGAAAAGAAAGCTCAACCTCTTTGCTTTCTGTATTTACATAACTGCCCTATTTTCAGCCTTGAACACACTTTGTTTTATTTTGTTAGTTATTAGATGTGTCATAATTTAAAAAAATAATAAATAGCAAACAGACCCAGGGAGGTAACTTCTTTAAATTTTGTTGCTTTCCGTTGAACCTGTTAGCGATCCAGTAAATTACAGAGGCGTGTTCGGGTCCCAGAATGACAGAGTGGATATTGCGCCGCCTCGGGCGGGCGGGTGGGGGGGGGAGACGGAAGAAGGAGAGGGGTGGCGGTGGGGGGTGGGGGGGTAGCGTGGGGTCCCGCTTCACCCGAACTGTACTACTGTAGCACGGGGCGTGCTGACTCATGCTCCGTCTTACCAATAGGGAAGAGTGTGTGCGAGTGTAGTCACTCCCCTATGTGTCACACACACACTTGCACTCGGTGCCCCGCCTGAACCCAGCACTAACTGTAGACCAAGCCGCCCCCCTCCACACAACACCCTCACCCTTGTGACAATCCATCAAACTCTCCCCCCCCTCCACCTTGACTAGAACAAAAAGAGCCAGTTGTAGCTGGAGCCTATTTCTTTTTTTAAAGCCGTTTTCCCTCTTTTCGGTCCCCACCCCCCTCCCCCTCCCGTTTGTATACTTAGTGATTCATTGAGAACGATTTTTTTCGTCTTTTTTTTTTTTTTTAAAGTGTGTACGAGGAAGGAGAAGGAATAAAGAGGGTAGACTTTGAGTTGGACAAGGACAGATTAAGGCATTTTCTAGAACAATGTTCCTTTTTTCTTGTAACCCGAGCCTCCAGCAGTTACGGGGGAGAGGAGCGAGGCAATTTAACTCGGTGGAGGCAGGCTGCAGGCTGGGGTCACCGGGGGCGTTACAGGAGGGAGGACGGCGGGGGCTGCCGCGTGTTTTATTACCCCTGATCTCTATCTGTCCTGCACATGGAGCTGGATCCCCACCTAGCCTACAGCATCAGGAGCGGAGGGGAAGAGCAGAGTGGAGGGGGGGGTGCTGCTGCTGCTGCTGCTGCTGCTGCGTGTGGTGGTGTTGGTGGGAGGAAGAAGGGGGTGGCCCTCCTTTTTACTGACCGAGCTCTTCTCCTCTCTCTCTCTTTCTCTGTGGCTCCTGGCAGGAGGAGAACTGGCTCTCGTGGCTCTTCGAGAAGGTTGTGGTCATCATGGTATGCTTCTTTGTCTGCTCCATTGTCAACTCCATGGCGCAGAGCTACGCCAAGCGCAAGCGGCACGACAAGTCCTCGGACAGCAAGACGGAGTGAGGACCAGTCGGGGGCAAACGGGGGGGAAAGATTGCGTCGGTCGGACCACCAACCTCCAAACCCTCCTTCCTTCATATCTACTCTCCCTTTTGGCTGATACCTGGTCATTATCCCAGGCAACAATCAAAAAAAAAAAAAAGTCCGACCCATCTGGTTTCTCTCTTGCATCTGTAACAACATGTTTATCTTAAACTTGGACTTCCATTCGCTAGTTTATGAAGGCTTTGCAATTTGGTAGCTATTTTGTGATTTGTGTGTCTTTTCCTCTCAAAGGTAGGTGCTTGCTTGGGATTTGCGTGACTCTATGTAGGCATCCATGCTTTTAACTATTTCTAAGTCTTCCCAAGTTTATCCCCACAGTAGAATTGTTTTAAATACTGTGTTTGCTGTCTAGTTGTTACAATACTCTTTCAGCTTTGTAAGTTGCTCTGCTCTGGCTGATTAGATCAGAAACGTAGTGAACGAGGCTTTCTTTAGAACTGCATCATTTCCACTTCTCGTCTCGCAGCTGTGGGGATGTCAGTGAATATTTTAGGCTACACATGGTGAGATAGGTGACTTCTTCTTTTGTGTGGGCTGTAGTACTTCTAGATAAGTAACGATAAATCAGTCTTGAATCACCCCCTGCTGGTCCCTTTGTCTGCCCTCATTGTTCTGCTTCCAGGAAGAGAGCGCATGAGTCAGCCTGGGGGGCTACTTTACCAGATGCAGCCGTGTGTGTACATATATTCAATCAGATCTACAACTGAGCGCGCGTGTCTGTGCGTCACACGCAGATAGCGGTTCGAGTTAGCGCGAGCCGCCTCGTCTTTTTGTGGATTAAAGCCGCTCGTGAGCGCATGCAGGCTACTACCTGACATGCTAGCTCAGAGCCGTTAAGAGAAATCTTCTCTCTTTTTTGTCTCCTCTTGTCCTTTGGAGCTTTTTGTTCGAAAAGGAGGACACCGGGCTTTTCTTTCTTTGTCGGATAACGTCAGCTGGCTCGACAATTACCCCACTGCCTTTTTCCTGTTTCTTTTTTTCATTATTTTAATCGCCAATGAAATGTGCCGTTTTCTCTCTCCGTGCTACGCTGGACTGAGAGCAGCGGGGACGCTAGCGCAGGCACAAGCAGCGGGAAGGAGGGAGGGAGGAGAAGAGAGAGAGAGAAAAAAAGCCCTCCAGCTCACAGTGAAAAGCGTCTGTGCCGTTACCTCAGCTGAACCCTCGAATGAACTCGTTGCACTCCCCTCAGTCACGGAGCCAGGAGACGAATCACTCGAGTAGATTCAAAACAGAGGGGTACTGTTGGGTGAACTGAACCCTGTGCTCCGCAGCGGCTCTAGTCGAGAACATTCACATGTCCTCCTTTTTCTTTTTCTTTTTTTCCCTCTTTCCTTGCAACACGGTAAGTCGGATTAGGATTCTCTCTCTCTCTTTTTAAAATTCATTGTTCTGTGTGTGTGTCCATGCATACGTCTTCAGGCATGTCCGTCACTCTCTCGGCCTGTCAGATAGCTTATCAGACTGGTGTTGGCTGTTAAGATTGCAAGGCGACAACAGTCTGTAGGCTGTCTGACATTTCGGGCTCTTTCATCTGACCAGCATCCTGTTGTGTCCTCCTCCTCCTCGTCCTCGTTGGTATTATCATTGTTTCAGTTAGCATCAGTTCCCATTCAGAGGTGTGTGCCCCGCGATGTCACTTCCCCTTTCTCCCAACCGCTTGCGAAACGTCGGAGATGTGACTCTATTGTTTATTTCCTCCACGCTGACGTCCGTGAGGGTTTTTATGTGGCTTTGTGTGAGGAACTGTGTTTGAGAATGCAGATGCTTGTGTGTGTGTTTGCGTGTGTGTGTGAGCTGACTCTGTCTTTTTTTTAAATTTCCAGAGAATCCAGACAGTACACACCTCATTGCAAAACATCACATTGTGACACCCGGCCTTAGGTATAGTACACGCAGTGCTCAATCGGCCTCCTCCTTCCCCTTTTTTTTTAACACTTCCCTCTTCTGTTGCAATGAAAACTTTCTTCTGTTGCTCAATACTCATTTTTGTACGAGGTAGCACTTTATTAGAACAACCCTGTTGATTTATTTTATTTAATTTTTTTTTACCCACAAGTGAGTAAATATACAAATCTGAAATTAGTCTGACCTTCCCCCCTCACCCCCCATTTTTGAGCAAACAAATTGAACTTTCTTTAGGTTGTAAAAGTAAAATCACTGAGTTAAGCTGGAATGCCTTGCTGTCATAAGGAATGTTTTGCTTGGCCTGTTTCAGGATGTCCTGTTCCAAGAGGGAGCCCCTTTTGGCTCAACTAACCTGAATGTGTTTGTATAGAAACTCAGTTCATATGTTTCAGGGTGAGTTCCTGTTTATGATGAATGTCTGTAAAAAAAAAAAAAATAATAATTTAAACTTGTGTGTATTGTGTTATCTTTAATAAAGCTGAAATAAAAAAAAGAAAGAAAAGAAGAGTGGTGTTGTGTTTCTTATGTGATGAGTCTTGACAACACTGCCGGGTCCACGCTGACCCTGGAGCCTCTGAAGAATCTCACATGTCAGCCAAGAAAGAGGGATAGGGAGGATAGTGAGTCCCTCACAACTCCAGTTTCCACATCTAGTGTTTCACGTCCAAACGGTTATCACATTACTGATTTGCGCCTGCCGCGCTGACATCATCTCCATTTCAGAATCCAAGCCAGAACTTAGCTGTTAGTTCTGAATTATGGCAGCACTGCATTTATTTCATACTTTTTTTTAAAAAAAGGAAATCTGTGAAATTTTGCACTATTTTCTGTTGACATGTAGCAAGAAAAAATCTGATTTAATCAAATATTTTTGAAATATTCCTTATTGTCTGACAATGGGGTAAATTTAGGAAATAATCGAAACCTCTTGCACAAAATACTATTTTAAAAATGACAAAATCTTAGATAAAATCTGTACACATTTCTAAACACCCATAAAACAATTAGAGAAGTTGTACGTGTAAAACTGGAAGCCTATTCTCAGGTATTTCCATTTGCATGAGGGAAACTTCCTTATCTTGATGGTGCATGCTGCTGCTACGCCTGACTTCAGACCAGACTTGTTTAGGAACCACGCAGCATCATCCGGTATCCTGCGGTCCAATGTGTGGAACCTGTTCTGGGGTCGATCTGCGCTGCTCCCATATCGGCCACACCCAGAGCACCGGCAAGATGGACCCGTTCCCACCCTCCCATCCTCGCCCTGCCTCTGGGGGCTCCGCTTGGAGCCTTCCCTCCCTCCAGCTTTCAGATTGTACCTGTTCAAACAGGCGGCTGGACTGAGATTCTAATAATGCAATAATGACCCCACCTCCAGAATCACTGTCTCCCACCTCCTCCTCCTCCCTCTCGGCAGACTAACCACCGGGGGATGCTGAAATATCACTGACTTCATCCACCACCCACCCACGAGCCCACTCTGCATTTGGTTATCCACTTAGTTCCTTTCACACTCTGTCTCATTAAATTATGCTGACCGGGTGGATTTCTGTCTGTTTATATATATATATATATATATATATATATATATATATAAAGCTTCTTTGTTTTTGTGAGTAGTGAGTGAAAAATGTAAAAATTCAGACGTAGAAATCAAAAAAGGTTTTGTTTTCATTTCAAACTGAATTGTTAAAATTTGGTAATCTGATCTGGTTATGATCTAATGTGCAGTTGAAATGTGTGGAAGGCTTTTAACTTTTGGAGTATCAATTTTATAAGTTGTATACACTTTATTTCTTTATCCATATATTCCAACCAGCACAGTCTTGATTTTTAGGACCATCAATCAGAGTAAAGAGTTAAAAGTGCAGCAAGAGAAGGAGAAAGTTCATATTATTACATCAGTCATGATGGGCGAGGATTAGCCTAGACTCCAACATCTCTCTGTCTGACTTTCTATACAGATAAACATTTTTAAAGAGGAGCAGCAGAGGCAAATCAGGTGGATTAGCAGTGCTTGTCAACAACAGATGGTTTCATCCAGGACACTTTGGAATATCGTCTCTGCGGCCCGGAAATCGAGTTTCTAACAGTCGCTGAGTCAGAGGCTTCCTAAGATTTGATGTAACATTGGCTGCTACTGGAAATCCTTTGAGCCCACAGCATCACAACTTTTTTCAAGATACTTAGATGTTAAGAGTTATGACCATATATCATTCCCCTTTGGGATGAATAAAGAATGTTAACATTAATTAACAGAAATTAGTAATGACAACACCGTTTGAAAAGAGGAATAATCACTCAGAAATGATCAAACTACAAGACGAATATCTAAACTAACTCACATATCCTATGTCCTGCTGCTAACTTTTCTTAGCAGGATATAGGAGCTTGTCAGTACTTCTCTAACAATCATCATAATAATAATAATAATAATAATAAAGTATCAGTTCCAGATTTTTCACTTATAAAAAACTGAAAATCTCGTGCTACAAGTGAAAAAATCTGCCAGTGAAACTAGTACTTTTTTACATTACGTAATTGTGATGAATGAATTTATTGTTTGTCGCTATACACATGTACAATGAGATTAAAGATTTAGTTAATTTGTTATTTGTGTAAAACATGCTCCTGTATCTCACTGAAAAGTTATTGAAAGTTAATTTCTCGTCTAAGTGTATCATATAAACTATTTGCATTAAAAACTAGACAAAAACTACGTGGTAAAATGTTGTATTTTTGCAGTGAAGACAAACCTTTAGACATTTTGTCATGTTCCAGTCACATAACTCCGCGTGTTCTTGTTTGAATTTGATGCGATGGGCCAACACAAACCATGACATAACTGTAGAGTGGAGAAGAAGAAGAAAATGTTTTTAAATTTGTTAGCTAAAAAAAAACAACAACAAAAAACAGTGGAATCCTGGGAGGGTAATGATTGAGCCTGCAGCGGTGGTTCTGGTTCTAGCAGAGCAACGAACCCGAACCTTCAGCCATAGAATGACGCAATGGTTTAGATCGAGACACGTCCATGCGTTAGAACGTGGCCCGGTCCAGACCCGAACGGAAGCTGGTGTCACCCGATGTTCTCTATCCACCCGACTGAGGTCGAGATATTTACTGAAGAATGAGCAAACATTTTCATCTGCAGGTATGCAAAGCTGGTGGAGACGCCAACGACGTGCAGCTGTAATAGCATTAAAAGGCCGCGTCTAGTCAGGGTAGCTGAAAACTACGGAGCCCTCCAGGGGACATGGGGATTTTTTTTTCTTTTGCGTTCCCTCGCAATAATCTACCGGTCAGTTCTTGCGGCATAATTGAATACTGTAAGCCTTTCTTACGGTGGCCGCCGTACTTTTGATCAAAAGTATTGCGAGGGAACGCAAAAGAAAAAAAAAATCCCCATGTCCCCTGGAGGGCTCCGTAGAAAACCAAATCAGGCCGCGGACTGTTTTGATTTTTATTTGTAGAAAAACCAAAAGCAATACTTTTTTTTTTGTCTCGCTTCGGAATTATCCATAATTTATATGTTGGTACTGAATACAAACACAACGCAAAGACTTTTTTTCCCGGCTGTGATCAAATTTTAAACAGCACGAGTCTGAAATGCACTGTATTCATATCTGAGGATATTTCACGCGTTTGTGTTTAAACGGGGCATCGGGTTTATAAATAAAAAAAGAAGAAAAAATCAGTAAAAACCACCCAGCTTAAACCATGAGGCGCTGGGATTAAGAAGTGCCTGACTTATCTGTTCCCCTGTGTTAAACACATGCCTGTAAGCACTCGTTCATCATAACTGTGGTTAGCGCGGAGACCCGGCTCCAAAGGCCTTCGCTTCCTTTCTTGTGGCTTTGGCATGGCAAGATCAAACAGGCTTATCAGCGGCTTCATACCCATCGTGATTCACTTCATCTGGGAGAGGAGAGTTTCTTTTAATCAGATCACAAGGCCACCTCACAGTGATAGATTGACTGCCGAACATATCAGCAGCCACTTTGGCCCCCTGCTGAAGATTTACAAATGATCTAAACGCTGCCATTCAAAGCATATCTGCGATATGACGATCCGTGTGTTGGATCTGGTTGGACACATGAAAACACATCCGTCCGTGTTGAGCAGAAATAACCCATGATGTGTGGGTATTTTAACAGCATAGTTTGGCAGAACCCTCTGCTCTTCCTGTCCACACGAAACCAGTATGGCAGACGCTTTAATGCCTGGTGCCAAGAGGCACTGCTGGGGTATTTTATGCAGGTCTTTCAAAACTTGAGAACAACTGCAGTTGCAGCTGACGTTGGGAAAAGAAAAAAAAAAACCCAAGGAACCACAGGGCAGATTTAAAGAAACATGACAGTAATAATTACTTCAAGAGATAAAAATAGGCAAAATGTCTGTTTTCTTTGTGGGGAAATAAATGAGGCGACGATAAACCATTTCTACCTTTTTTCTTCCCCCTCCGCCCCCCTTTCTACTTATAGCAGGGAGGTTATCCCATACAACTCAATTGACAAATGAATCAATCTGTCAGAGAAAAGGAAGAATTAAAAAGATGTATTGACCTGGTTGCACGGCCTGAAGCTAACACTTAGTTTGAAGCACCTTTTGGTTCAGTTGTGTTTAGCTGGAGTCAACATCCCACTTATATACGCCTCATCTGCCCAGCGAACATTCCCCATCAGATTCTCATGACTTCTCTTGTCCACAACCCCGACTTCATGCGAAACCACAGATTTTCTGTTAAGCTTAGTTTTTTTTTTTGATGAAACCGTCACTGATTCATTTGTACTGTGAGCTCCTTCTGACTCTTTGAATCTTCTCTACAGCCCATGGCTTTAACCAAAATGTGGGTTTGAGTTTTTTTTAATTCTTTACATTTCCACTCATAACAGATTTCAACCAACCACGTTTATTTGTACAGCACATTTCAATAACAACGCCATTTAAAGTGCTTTACACCAAGAAAACATATAAACATCACAAACACATCATACAGTCAACAACTGTGCTAACCAGTAACAGACATGCCGTCATTAAAATGATCAATAGACATTAAATATGTTGATCAATGTTACATTTATTGTGGTTCGATAGCAACTCTAAACAGTCAAGTTTTAAGCCTTGATTTAAAGGAGCTCAGTGTTTCAGCTGTTTTGCAGTTTTGAGGCGCGTAGAAGCTGAATGCTGCTTCTCCGTGTTTGGTTCTGGTTCTGGTGACACAGAGCAGAACCAGAACCAGAAGACCTGAGAGGTACAACAACCTTCTTCTTCTTTTTCTTTTTTTTTTTACATCGCAAAAAAAACAACAACTTTCATTTCAACAAGGGTGTGTGCACCTACAACACCCCCCCTCAGGTTCTGTGCTGCATTAAAAACGATGGAGAAAACCCATTAAAAAGAAGCTCCTTAGCTCGTAAGCCGACATGTCACAACAAGGCTGAGAGGAGTGGTGAAAAAAAAAACTGCGTAAATCTTTGTCATTTACTTCTTTTCTTTTTTTTCTGTTTTACTGCCAGCTTACCTTTTATGTGTTGATGTCATTCGGGTGTGTCAAACACTCAGAGGGAATTTGACTGGTGCTCGGCAAGCCCGACAAGGTACAGCACGCCTGGGAGCAGGGTGGGTGTGAAATTGTAGATATTTGCCTAGGAATAACACGGCTCTTGGACGTGAGAAGCTCTGAGTAAGCCCGTGGAATGCGTGCTATCTGACAGCAGCAATCCACCTCTGCAGCAGCTTCTCCTCAGGTTTTGCTTACGCACAGCTTCGCACACCGTCTCGGGGTTCTGTGTCATGACATGATGCCATCTTCAAAATATTACTCAGGAATGCAGCACAAGCATACCGGCCATGGCAGTGTGTGTTCTTTCTCGGCTTTCCTACGCAAAATTAGGCAACGCCGGAATGAAGTGGAAAAACCGCCGGTAGCTGCATAGCGAACATGTGAGAAGCACCTTGATTTATGGCGGGTTTGGGAAACGCTGTGTTCATTGTCAATGATAAGGCAAGCGTCAATCTGCAAAGAAGGGTCAAAAAGCAAAACAGGAAGCCTGATTTTAAGGGGCACTGTTGTGTAAAATCAACTTTTTTGAGCTACACATCGTGTTATTCCCACATCAAAAACATACCTGGAGTGTTGCTTTGATTTTTTTATGTATGTTTGAGAAATCCTTTAATTGCCCATGGCAACCGTTCAGCTGTGCAAAACGATTGTGGGGAACCAAGCACCGCCTTCGTGGACAAAGCTCCTCCTCAGCACCGCAGTTTCCAAGCTTCCACCTCACAGAGCACCGATTCCTGCTCAGCTCCTTCAGACTAGCCAGCTGCAATTAGCAAATGCCTGGTGGAACTGCTCATCTGCTGAGTTCATTATACGGAGTTTCAGAAAGAGCAGCAGTTTTTAAAGAGACGGAGGCATTATTTCAAATATCAAGGTGTTAAATTAGGAAGTTAAATAATGCATTTTTATAACAACTGAAGGTAACAAAGTTACTTAACTGCACTATGTGCCTGGAAAATTACATATTATTGCCCCTTAAAACTTAAATTGTTTTTTCTTTCTCATGACAATCCAATTAGTAGCAATTTAAAAGTTTCTAAAAACTTTTTTTGGGCGGTTCTGAGTTGATAAGCCCCTTCACCAAGTCATACCTCCATTTCACACCAAAGCATTCCAATTTTATTTCCTCCATCTTCTATTCCACACTCTTAGGCAGTACTATTTCATGTCCATGTTACCTTAATTGTCTTTTCCGTTTTAAAAATATTTTTTCTATACTCTATTTTGATTGGTTGTGGGTTCCCATTCATGGTTTGGGCCATTTGACTCTGAAATAGGACCAATTATGATCCCTGATTGGACCAGAATAACTGTGACTGACCTCAAACAGGTAGATATTTAACAGGAGTCATAAAGCTACATTTTCTTGCAGCAGCAGGATGGAACATTACTTAAAGGTGAGCACAACACGTCCCCTGCCTATCAAATGAAAGGATAGTCCAAGTAAAACTAAATGTGAAAAGATTAAACGACCACCCTCTTTTTCGGAAGGGAAAAGCAGATGATGAAACTCAAACCTTGCACATCTAACCAGATTCTGCTATTCCATTTTAGCGCCTGGATGTCAACATGGAGGAGACTTTTTTCTTTTCCGTTAGATGTGAAACTAAACTGGACATTTTCCTCTGAATAAGTTTAAATCTTGTTCAACAAATGTAAGACAAATGGTGATATGTCTTTGCTGATTTTAGCAAATATTTTGTTTCTGTGTTTTTAACGTGATGTTAAAGCATGTAAAAACAAGTCAAGGCTTAAGTATTTTGTTATTTTGAACCTTACAGTAAAATGTAATAAATACAAATTTAAAAGTTAGTTTTTTATGGCTTTAGATCAACTCACCTTTGTTTGCTCTCCAACACTGCCGTTTCATCTCAGGCCAGCACTTTCTCCTCATGTACCAATTCATTGCCAAAATGTTAAAAACTCATTCTGAATTTATTAAAGTATATATTTTAGATTACTTCTACTAAAGAACCTGAAAGATTGACCCATGATTAAACCAAAAATAAATCTGTGCAACTGGATGCTGGCAGGTGACACAAGTGCATCTCAATAAATTAGAATATAATTGAAAAGGTCACATTAGGCTCCTGGGTTCGGTCTATTCTGGGGTTCCTGTCCACCAGATTTGGATCCGTTGGACAGGAGGTTCCACCGGATAGTCAAGTCTCAGATTCAAAAGGAACAGTGTGCTTTTCCACCTAGCCGTGTGGCACGTTACCAGCTCTACACCTTCAGCAGGGTCTTGGACAGTTTTGATGAGGGGGACAGGTGCTCATGTATAAAAAAGGGGCTCCTTATGTGGCAGTTGGAACAGCTGGCTGCTTTAGTAGGGTGGGATTTATTACAGGCATGTATTTCAAAAGGGCACTTTTTGTCTAGAGGAAAAAGAACAGGTGCTCTAGCACCACCTAGTGTTCTCTTTGTACACGTCCTCAGTCTTAGATGATTCATGGAAGTTCATGGGAGTTCATCCAACCAGTTTACATGAGTTTGATATGCCCTGTGGTCGGTACTTAAGGAGTATGGGTTACCAGGTCCCTTGATACGGGTCTTATTTCCCTGTACGATCAATGTCAAAGCTCGGTTCAGATCTCTTTTTGGTGGCCTCAGCATAAGGGTCTCTGCTTTTTGCAGATGATGCGGTTCTGTTAGTTACATCAGACCGTAATTTACAGCCTTCACTGGAGTATGAAGCAGCACCTTAAATCCAAAACAAACAGCTGTTCTTTCCCTTATCTCTGGTTGCGAGATTTGGGTAGTGACCGAAAGAACGAGATCATGGATACAAGGAGCCAAAATGAGTTTTCTTCTCTTCGTGTATGGGCTCTTCCTTAGGTGAGAGGTTCGGTCAACTAGCAGAAACTCAGACTAGAGCCTCTGCTCCTCCACATTGAGAGGAGTCAGTTGAGGTGGCTCGGCCATTTGGATACTTCCCTAATCCTCTCAAGGGAATGTGTTCCAGGCACATTCCTTTGGGAGGAGATCCAGAGGAAGACCCTGGAGCTGGATGGATCATGTTTCTCACATTGGTTTGGTAACATCTTGGGATTCCCTCAGAGGAGCTGCCCTAAGTGGCTGGTGAGAGGAAAGCCTGGCGTACTTCATCTGAACAGTCAGCAGTCAGTCACCTCGTTGCAAGACATTCATATTTACACACACACACACGGCGCAGACCACCTGGGGACACCCCGTCTGCTTCAGCATACATCACGCCCTAATCTTATAGGCGTAAGAAAACGGTCAAGGACAGAGCCCCACATCTTTCTGCAGAGAACCTCCTCCAAGGAAAATGACTTTGCAGTTTCCATCCAGGAGCCATTGGCAATCTTTGTAAGAATTTTGTGAAGAATCGTTCACATGTATGTAATTCCTCATCGCTTCTAGTAAGCAAACAATTATTCCTGTGGGCTGCAGATACAAAAACCGGATAGAGGCAGCAGACAACACTGAAGTTTGAGCACATTTTCAGATAAAACACACCCACAGACGCCTGTCTTATCAGACAGCACATAGCAAAGAACTCTGTGCGAAATGACCTGGGCCTGGAGTCGAGAAGCGGAGGAGGACTCCTCCTTCAGAACAAGATGACGCAATCTTCGTCACACGACTACGTCAATGAGAGACTATTTCTGCACTTCAGATGAAGTATGGGAGAGTCTTTAGGCTGTGCCCTTTGCAAATGGATGAAAAGGTCCAATATTTTAAAAGCTATTGTATTATATTATCGGTTTATTACTGTTAATTTTTTTGATTATGGGTTGCAGCTCCCAAAATGTTTCTACTCTTACATAAAACCAGACAATCCAAGGAAATATGTACCTTTTTCAATAACCACTATACATCTGCTGCTACTATCAAAACAAACAAACAAACAAAAAAATCTCTTTTTTTTTTTTCTACTAGTCTAACCTCTGTTTTGAGGCACCTCCTCAAAACAGAGGTTGAGGAGGTGCCATCCCTGTCAAGATGCCGTCCTGGGCAGTTGCCCATGTCCACCCCATCTCAGAAACAACCACCGATCACCAGCTGTAAACCATATTCATCAAAAGTAGCATAAGCCAGCACTTGAAATATGTCACTCTGATAAATCTACATAATGTGTGAGTTGAAGGGAACCGAATTACTAAAGTAAAACTAGTTGAACCAAACTACATGTTTGTATTTGCTGACATGCATATGTTCTTCTTTGAGCCCCATACGTACTTCCTCAGAGAACAATATGGGTAGTGCACAGAATCCGTTGACAAGGCAGGAACAAAATGTTCTAGAGCGTGGTTGAGTACAGGATGTCCTCTATGTAAGTCGTGCACCTAAAGACCAACCCTGTCTTGGGTGCAGGGTGACACGAGGGGTGAATTTTTTCTGTTTCTGTGTGTGTGTGTGTGTGTGTCAGTGTCTGAAGCTCTGATCTGGGTTCGTTTTGTGGAAAGCTAACACAGCATGGCTCCCATTGTTGTGATTATTATGTTAAACCAGGGTGTACTGTGGCTCCAAAGAGCAGAGCTTGCCAATGAAGAACTCAGTAAATTGAGATGATGCTGGAAACACCCAACTGCGGTGCTAACGGAGACAAAAGAAAACTGACAACTTGTTGAAGTGGTCATAAACCCTTCCTCAACAATGTGAAAAAAAACCCAACAACCTTCTGAACTCAGTGTTGTTGTTGTGTCTTTTTTTATTATTATTATATGTCAAACAAATTACAGCCAGGATTCTGTCAGAAGTGTTCCTGTGCCTTGTGTGCTCCCATCAAAGCCCCATATGACATTACTCTTACCACCTTAAGCTCTCAGCCTCTGTGGCATCAGGTTTAATTTTAGGGCTCTGCGCATACTGTGCATGAAACTTGTTTACTGTGCACAGTCTGTTTGTATCCTACGTGCCCATCAACATGCTGCAAACAACCACAAAGAGCAAACAAAACCAGACTCCACAGCGAACATGCTGTGCTCCCATGCAGATCATCTGGAAAGGCTTTCCTGCAGTGTTACTTCACCAGAGGACTTTTACTGCTTTAACAACCTCACCTGACCCTCCCCAGCGCTTTATACCCCCTGTTCTTTACTGCAGCTTTGATGCTGAGCAGCATCCATTATCATCGCCACATCGAGCCTCTCCAGCCAGCAAATCCAAACAGTCACAAACTGATATCTATTTATTTACTTATTTATTTTTCTTGTGGAGGAGGGATTTTACGTGATATTTCTGTATCAAGTAGCAAATACCGTTGATATGGATGGAAAGGGATGCAAAATTTTTATTTTTATTTTATTTATTTTTTTTAACAAATAAACTCTGAAAAGTCAGCCACGCATTAAAACAGATGCCACAAGTTTGATACATCCAAATAAAATTCATCGCCACAAATTGCCTCCAGACCCTCACCTGCTTAGTAAAAGGACTCCACCTGTGGGTAATTTCACGTATTTTTCTTCAACAAGGAGATGGAAGTGCTTCGTGAAGATTATAAAAGACGACTAAATGTAAAGGAGAAAAACAATCAAACAAACAGACGGGCATCTGGACGCCTCCCTGGTGAGGTGTTCCGTGCACATCCCACCCAGAGGAAGACCCACGCTGCAGGGACTGTGTTTCTCAGGCCTGGGAACGCCTTGGGATTCCTCCAGAGGAGCTGGTAGGGCTGGGAAGAGGGAAATCTGGTCTTTTAATGCGTAAACTGCTGCTAACTTAATGGATGGGCGCTGCAAAATGTAGTTGGTCATGTGATTTTCAAAGTTGGCGTCTATTCCGCCCGGAGGATTTTATGGCTCGATTTAACCATGTGTTTAAAAGCGTACGCTTTATATAAAGTGTTTTGTGGCACTTGGAGGCCTTTATTCCCTAATAGCTGGAGAGGACATGCAGCTTATGTTCTGTGGCTGGGAGTCGAACCAGGGACCACCGCATCGCAGACGGAAGCCTCTGCATATGGTGCGCATGTTTCACCGCTGATCCGTGTGGAGTCACGTTTATTTATTTACTTATTACTACTTTATTGAACCAGAGAAGACCCAGCGAGCATTGGGGTTTAAAATCTAATTTACAAAGATGTGCTCACAGCAATATGTTTTGCATTAGGTGTCTTTTTAAAATTATGCAAATATATTTTTACATATTTTTTTAAAACCGCCGCTATGTTGTGACAGTAATATGAGAAGCTCTTATACCTTCTTCCTGTGGTCCCAGTGCTATCTGCAGAAATCCATACAGTCAGAAGCTGAGATTCACTGAGAGCCAGGAGGAGGGTCTTTGTGCTGTCAATCCACCTTGTATACGTGCTGCTCACATCACGCCCTAATCGCCACACAATGTGTGAGAACATGTCAGATGTCTTGCAACGTTAGGTTGTTTCTCAACCATTAGCCTGTTCGCACTGTGTAGGGGCACAGAGTGAGCAGCGTGCACAAGAGCATGATTGACATCGCTAAGACCTTCCTCCTGGCTCTGATTGGTTGTTTCTGTGAGCGGTGCATTTCTGCAGCTGGCAGTAGGACCACAGGGAGGAGGTAGAGGAGCTCGTTCTTTTTTCCACAGGTTTTCTGTCTTAAACTGTCGTAACAAAGTGGCGGGATAATTCCTGGACACGTTGCCAGTCCAGTGCATGGCAACACAGAGACACACTCTTGCACATGCACAGGAAGAGCATTCAAAGTCTATGCAGAAAGACCCCAGACCTGCAGGCCACACATGCATTCAGATAAAACAAAAGTAAACTGAAATCGCCAACTCCTTCAGTCATCAGCCCAAAGCGACTGTCTCCTCATACTGAGCACAGGAACACAAAACAGTGTTGTTGATATGCAGAATGACTGGGGGGTGGAGGGTGAAAGAAAACACAAACCCGACCTCAAGTCATCACACGGAACCTCCACCGTCTACTGGTGTCTAGTCTGCTGCTTTTCTCTGCATAAACAGAACCGAGAACACACGCAGGAAACAGATTTTTGTCATCCACCGGAGCTGGTCTTCATCACGAGGCAACAGAAGTAAAACAAACCCTGTGGATGGGATTGAAGCCAGTGGTCAAAGTGAAGCTGCCCAGCAGGGGACGTAGGGGGCTTTCCTCAGGCAGAAGGGAAAAAAAACCAAAAAAACTTTAGATGAACCCCCACCTCTCTACCTAACCACACAAACCCACAGTAAAAGAAGCTGCGGTGACGACTGGTCTTCCAGATTCAAAACTGTGGACAAGGAGGGGATTTCATGTGAAAATGGTTTTATTTTTTCACTGTGATATCAGGTCAGATGCAGTGTAAATAAGTTGCTTTGTAAACAAATCCTTATCAGTCAGCGTTCTCTGCCGCCTCCAGATTACATCAAGTGTAGTGAAGAGAAGCAGCAGATGCAGGCCAGATGCTAGAGACTTCAGTCATACATGCACCTAACCGGTTTTCCTGTTAATTCTGTCATCGTTGGAAAGTATTTAGTTGTTTTTTTAGGTTAAATTGAAAAAAATCTTCATGAAACTGAAGGGGGAAAGAAAATGTAAATTAACTGTATAGTTTTAGAATGTGGAAAACTACCAATCAAGTGTTTCTCTTTGTTTTTGTGTCTTCAACTATTACCCCAAGAGATTCGTTGGTTCCAGAGACTCACCAAACACAACTTAGGACTGAGCTTTGACCTTTGACATATTAGGATGAAAGATTTATTTTTTTTAAAAAGTAGCAAGTGGGCTTCTTTCTCAGCCTCCAGAAAAAAAAAAAAACATTCTAGTTTCTAAGCTATAAACATAAAGGGACATTTTACATTGTGTTTATTTTGTAACGTTGTGAGAGAACAGGTGCTGTTTTAATAGAGATTCTTCAAGCAATATGTAACATGTAACAGTAATAAAATTTTTAAACAATGCATTTAAATCAGGTTGATCTGGTTTCCTAGTACAGAATTAAATACTAAACTAAAATTGTAATATTGTATTGTATTTCTAATAAAGACTTGGTTGAACTGCATCTCCTCTATCTCAAGATTGTCTGTTTCTTAAGGACTCTTACATTTCCAATAACGTTCTTGACCAGTAGAGGGAGCAATCAACATTGGTTCCCTGGAAATTCTAGCAAGTTCGGGGGCAAATTGGCATGAAAAAGGGTTATTTGGATTACTCAATAATGTAGGAGGCTCAAGAAAAAAGTGCTGTAGACATGTCCAGGCATTCTGCGCATAAAAATAATGAAAGCAACAGAAAGAAAATATTTTTCGCTGCTGCCATCTCCTGGTAGGACCAATATGATATGATATACTATGTTTTTTTAAATAAATAAATAAATAAATAAATAAATAAATAAATAAATAAATAAATAAAGTTAGGCATTGATAAAAAACATGAAACGTTTAATTGTTTACGACTTTGAAATGAAAACAACTAAATGGATATCTAAAGATATATATGCATATTTTGTTTTATGACAGAATAATTACTTTTTGACATGAGGTTAGAATATTAGCTCAATTTCATTTTGCGAAGTGAATGAATTTTGATCGGCGCGGAGCACAGTAGCGCAGCTCCGCCGCTCTGTGTTGTTTTGGTTAGCTTCGGCTAGCTTCATGCTTTTCGCTGTAGCCGGTTGTTGCGGTGATGGCTCTCCCATGAGGTGGGAGAGCGGGACTGCTTTTTCTCTGATTAAACATTGACTCAAGTGTCGCTGACATGGCCGGGGTTTTCGATATCGACTTGGATCAACCGGATGAGAATGTCTCTGACGACGAACTTGAGGATGGGGTGAGTTTATTGCTGAGCCCGCCGTTTGCTAGCTAATTAACTAGCACTCGGCAGCTTTGCGGCCTGTATTGCTAATCTCAATTCCACGGCTTCCATTATCGGACATTTTATTACCCGCCCTTTGCCTCTTAAGTTATGTTTAGACTTTTATAACATATTGCTGTGACAGAATTACACGCATATTCGAACCGTTTCCTGTGTCTGAAAGGTTAAAGTTTTCATCGATATTGAATGTAGGTACTAGATATGAGCCGAACCCTACGGTTAGTTTAGCTCAGTAAAATATACAGTAAAGTTGTACACAGATTCTCAACAAATTACTAATAAGGAGCTTATTCTACATCAAATAAGCTGAAATTCAAGTTCGTGATATTGCAAATAAACATAAGTGTTACTCATACAACATGAATACTTGTCCGACAATAGAGGTACCTGCGGTTTGACGCTTTATATTAGCGTATGACACCGCTACGTGTATTACCATGTAAATGGGTGTTAAAGTTCAAACGCTTTGACGTATTTACCTCGAAGTATAGTTTATTTTGTAAATAATTTTACAAAATTAATTAATACTATACTGAGTAACAGTATGCTATTATGCTAACAAGTCTGTCCAAAATCTCTGCAGTGTTAGCTAGTTTCCCTTCCACTTTTTACTTTGGCGTCATGTTAAAAATCCCCTTTTTGTTTTGGTTTTAAATTTAACTAATTATGTATGGATTTTATTTATGAATACGAACCGCGTTTTTTTTTTGTTTTTTTTTAACTCGCTTGGAAATGACTGTATTCATATTGTTAAACATTAGCTTCAAGTTAGCATGAATATTGGGTTTAATGTTTGTTTACATTGTTGTGTTCTGTTGTCGCTTTTGCTTTTAGAACCAGCATGGTGAATACATGGACCAATGCAGCAGCTTTGAATTGTAAGTAATGATTCACTGCATCCTGACTGATTTGGTCAGCTGCCTGGACCGTAGTAGCTACACTGTTAACACTGACCTACCCATACAGTGGAGTTAAGCTCAGTTTATTAATATTAATATTTATTTTCCTACTGATGATTATCAGCTCAAATGGCTTTCTTTTGTAAATTAATCTACTGCCTGAAGGCACTAAATGCCGCTGAGAAAGACTGGAACATTTCCAGCAGTAACATTAACAGTTAAAACGCCATCAGACGGTTCTTTCGCATTGCTGTTCAGAAGAATTTCTTGGATCATGTTATTGAATAATTAACTAGCAGGAAAACTTCAGCTTTGTGGTTTTCTGTAATGATCTGTGCACAACACTGATAGAAAGCATCGTATGATTGTCTAAGCTGCAGCTGAAGCTCCTGTTTTCTTTCAATTTAATAGAATCAAATTCAGTTGGATTCAATTCAGATTATTTATATTGCACCGGATTACTCCAGATGTCCTCCCGAGGCACTTTACAAACATCTGCAATTTTTATGCAGTCATAGAAGCGCTTTGAAGAAAACTCTTTGGTTTTCTGCTGTCTCTCACTGTCAAACTGAAAGATCCCAGCGAATGGGCTGTTGCATCGTGGGATGGTGCCAAGTTTTTTTTTTATTGTTATTATTTTGTAAAGCATAAAGCCATACAAAACTTTCAAGATGGCTCTCTAAATCAGTGCTTCTCAATTCCAGTCCTCAGGCCCCCCTGCTCTGCATGTTTTAGATGTGCCTCTATTCCAGAACAGCTGATTTAAATGACTGTATTACCTTTTCTGCAGCCATCAAGTACTGCAGAAGCCTGTTAATCACCTACAGATTCAATCCAGGTGTTTGGCAGAAGGGAAACACCTAAAACAAATTGAGAAGCACTGCTCTAAATCATGCGCTGTTCTTCTCAGAGAATTTTACCTGAATATTACCCAGAAACATACTGATATGTTAAATTCTCCATATTTCCTACTAGCTCAGAACACTGAAACCCGGTGTCTCAGTGAGACTTACCTGCATAAATAAAAGTTAATTGATTACTGATTGCATATCAGTACTAGGGAGGCAAGTTATCAATTAAAGAGTTAACCTAAAGTTGATTAATCTAATTGACTGACTCAACAATTAATTGATAAACGACTATTTTCTTAAAAACCTGAGCTTTCTCTTGAATCCAGAAGGTCACTTGCCTTTCTTTTTGGCATGAAGGAAGAAAATTTAATAACACTAAATAGAAAAAAAGGAAGTCATATTTTACCCATTTTTTTTTAAATGCAATTTGTGTTAAATACTGACTGAATAAACAAATAAATGTGGTTTTCTCACAGGATTAAATTTACACATATTTATAAAATATAACACAGAAAGTCATAAGTTTGCTGAAGCTAAAAATAGAATATGAAAACAAAATTATGTGAAATACCAAACACCCCAGACTTTATCGCCTTCGAGGCACATTAATCATTTTAGGTTGAGAAGTTGATGCTGCTTCGCCATGATGCACCACTGAATGAGCGTCATTAAAGCGAAACTTAAGGAGCTTGTCGAGTTTTGAAATAAATATAAAAAATATTTCAAAACAGAACCGGATAAAGTGTATTTTTCATCCGGCCCTGAACTCTGTGTGGCCCATTTCTCTTTACCGGTAAGGCCAGAGTCTTCAATTCTGGCTCAAGGATGACCAGCGGCGCCCTCTGCTGGTCGGCGGCCAAACTACACCACTAAAAGAACGTCTAATCGGACGTTATTAGTTTGATTGGAACTAATTTTAATCTTGTAAACCATTAATTGACAGTTAATTGTAAGTCGATTAATTGTTTGCATCCCTAGTGCTGATATATGCTTTCTAGAAACGCATGTTGAAGCTTTTCCGTTTTCCACTGGGCTTCATCTCCTCATCTCATCAAGCAGCAGGAATGCTAAAACAAATTATCCTTCAGAGAAGAAAACGTTGCTGGCTTTTATGAGTTAAAAGCAGTAAAGCTGTTCCTTTCACAACTATTAAAACATCCTAATTAAACACCAACTGTTTAATAAGGTCAAGCATTTTAAAAAACGTTACATTTTTCTTTTTTTTTTTTTTCTTTTTTTAACCTCTTGGTGTTTTCTGGTACTTTTTACGGACATGTCTGAATAAAGCAGCGAGGAACATTAACCACTCTTACTTTAACAGACTGATCAACAGCTTAATGCTTTAATATTGTTTCCATGTCTTGAAATGCTTTTCAGACCTTTCAGTAGGCTAGCAACGTCTCTGGTTAAGCATATAAAAGAAAACACACACACACAAGTCATTTTGTTGTTTTTCACTCCAAAACAAAAATAAAAGAAAAAAACAACATGAGGGAGTGAAATTTTTAGCCGTACCCACTCACCTCATCTGGTCAGCTTTTGTTTTTGTATCTTTTTTTGTTTTTTTGCAAATTAGAAAGGTTTTGCTCATGTTGAATTCTTTGTAATTACTGCCTGGTAACTTGTTGTTTTCAATTTTTGTCTTCCAGCAACATGGACGGGTGTGAAAAGTTTGAGATTTCGGAGAACAGCGTAAACAAGGGAACGGAGCAGATCGGACCTGAATGCTTTGAGCTGCTGAAGGTTTTGGGAAAAGGTGGCTACGGAAAGGTGAGGCTTCGTGTCTTTCTGTTCTCGTCCCTCGATCTTTGACCTTTGACGGACTGCTTTTCATTTGACACTTTTGAGTCGATCACAGTGAGGTTCGGTTGTTTTCCTCTCGTTTTCAAGCTTTTGCTGAAATACAGAACACGAAAGTAGTCCAGAGTGATCCCAGCCGGTGGGGGATTTTTACGCCAAAGGGGCTTGTTACAGGAAATGTCAGCACAGTTTTACATTGTCATTGTTGTTTATCAACTCTGCAGTTCCGCTACGTCAATATTTGTGTTTGTGGTTAAAAGAAAAAACAAAATGTTTGGACCTGGAACCGTCAGATCTCATACTCATTACTGTGCAAAAGTATTCATAGCTTCTGAATTTTTACACGTTTTGTCATGTTAAAACCACAAACTTGTTTCTCTTTTTTTGCAAACACTGAATTGAAATTTGTTTTTAGCCCCATTTACTCGCATCTCGCCATGAAAAACACCATCCCTACTACAAAAAACACGGTGGTGGCAGCATCATGCTGTGGGGGTACTATTAAATGGTTTGAGCTAGAGACAGGACAACTGGAAGAAGAGTGATAGACGCTGCAGAAGACCTGAGATTGGAGCGGAGAATATCCTCCTCCCGTGTTAATAACCATAAACGTACAACTAGAGCTACAGTTAATTGGTTTAAATAGAACGGACCAGTCAAAGTCCAGAACTGAGGTATTTTTTTCTATTTGTTTAGAATAATCTGCGAACATTTCAACTTGTTTTTTTTGTATAATATATTTCAGCAACAAGGCAGTTCAAAGTGTTTTACTCCATTAAAAACATACATTTACCGATTATGAAATAAATGATACATTTTGTCAAATGTCATCAGCAAATCCAGTTATTATGAATCAAAGACAGCTCTAAACTGGTGGGGTTAATGTTTTTTTTAGACTTGATTTGAGGAACGTCACTGTTTCGGCAGTCTTGCAGTTTTCTGGCAGTTTGTTCCAGATATGTGGAGCACAGAAACCTGAGTGCTGCCACACATTTCAGATATTTGTGGTGAAGAAAACACATAAAATTACATTGCACATTGATGTGCTCTCTTTTTGTTGTTGTTGTTGAACATCACAAAATATCTTGTGGTTGTAACATAACATGTGAGAAAGTCGAAGTAGCAGGAATACATATGGAAGTTACTGGAAGGCTCCTCTGCTGCTGTAAAAGCTTTTGGCGTAGCGACGGCGCCCTGTTGCTACGCCAGTCCTGGAAGCGGTGAGCCGTGTCCGCGTTGGTTTATTTTTGTAATAGCAGGGATGGGTCTTAATCGTCACAGGAAGAGGGGAAAAAAAAAAAAAAAACGTGAAAGTCAGAGCCTTACTTGTTGCTGACTTCGACGAATCGTTCTGCTTAACAGCAGATTCCGGCGTCATTTCAAGTGGAAATCCCCCCAGTTAGTCTGGAATATGTCTAATTATGCTCTAACCTCGGATTAGTATCTAATCATCGTCTCTACTTCTGGTAAATGAACTTGAAGTTATTGCTGTGGCTGGAAGCGCTGCTGCTGCTGCTGCTGCTGTTGTTGTTGTCGTCATGGTCCCCCACCGCCCGTTCAGGTCGGCCCTAACAGCGAGCGCAGATACCAGCCAGATGCATTAAATAAACTACCCGTGTTCTCGTTGCGATGACTGCATAGTCTATTACAGGGATGTGGCTCATTATTAACCGCAGCTCACATCAGCCGCAGCTGTTACGTCTGCGGGAAACATTGTTTTACAGCCAGTCCTAGAAATACCTGGTATGTGATTGCTGGTTGTGTCTTTAAATAATTGTGGTGAATCTGGTGCAGATGCCTCCAGGGCGAAACGCCGCCGCACGACACGCGCCGCAGCTGTAACCTCTGCGACACTCCATTGTGTTCCTCCAAGGAGCAGAACGTGTTTTAATCCTTTAGAGTTTAATTCCTGCTCGCTCCACGCGGGACGCTGCAGTTCCGCTTTCCTCCGAAGAGCGAAGTTTAAACTTTCAATATGGCTGAAGTCATGGAACTCTGTTTGATATTAATGCTTTCCTGTTCTTTTATGGCGTGATTTTATTTTGACAAGTAATTTTGGTTTGCGTTTGATGAGCATGTCGTCGTTCCAAGTGGAGCAACTCTGCCACCTGCTGACGTAAATCAGCTCCTGCAGGCCTTTGAAATGTCCAAATTAAGCCTGTTGCTACAAATAATCGATAGATTAAAGTGAGCATTTTTATGTTTTATTTATTAAAAAAATTTTTCAAGGGAAATTTTGTTTTGTAGAGACATAATTCATTTGATTTACGGTTTCAGTTGTGTGTGGTTTTTAATACTGTTTACTGTCAGCTTCAGACCGACTGATTTTTGTCGCCGTTGATTTTTTTTTTTTTTTTCCAGGTCTTCCAGGTTCGTAAAGTGACAGGCGCTGCCTCTGGGAAAATCTTCGCCATGAAAGTTTTGAAGAAGGTTAGTGGATCTAATTTCCTCTCATACATCAGAGGCAAAACCTCTAATCTGCATGTGCAAAGCAAATGTACTCAGTGGGGAACAACCGGTGGGTGATTATTCTACGCACAGTCGAACTCTTGTTTCTCTTCCTTCCCAGGCCATGATTGTGCGTAATGCAAAAGACACAGCACACACCAAAGCAGAGAGGAACATTTTGGAGGAGGTGAAGCATCCCTTCATCGTGGACCTCATCTATGCCTTCCAGACTGGAGGAAAGCTCTACCTGATCCTGGAGTATCTGAGCGGTACGATCATAGCTCATGTTCTGCCATCGTTTCTATAAACACAGGACGTGACGTGCGTATCAAACACTGCCTACGTTTATTCGTGTAATAGATCTTGAAACAGATTGTGGTGACTGCAGGTGGAGAGCTTTTCATGCAGCTAGAAAGAGAGGGGATCTTCATGGAAGACACGGCGTGGTGAGAAAAATCTCCAGCTACAGACACTGAAAACACATTAATTAGAGGTGGGGGGAAACATGCAGAGGTCTCCACGGTCCTGTTAAAAATCCTGGTTTTTGGGATTTTTAAAAAGTCAGACCAAGAGAAATCATTTGAAAGGCATTTTCACGTTTGATGTGGAAAATCGGCGAAGGGATTTTGGCACTGATTTACGCCGTCTCTGTTTTTTAATAACCATTTGCTAAAATTAGCGGTTTCTGCCGTCACTAAAGTGTTTTTTGCCATTGACAGTTTCTATCTGGCGGAGATCTCCATGGCGTTGGGTCACCTGCACCAGAAAGGGATCATCTATAGAGACCTGAAGCCTGAGAACATTATGCTCAACAACAACGGTACAGACAGCTCCCTGGACTGAGGAGTGCAGTCACGGTCACACACTTTTTAAACATTTCTACGTTGTACTGAAGACTTTTTTACGGGGTTTGAAAGTAGAAGCGTGGAAATATTCATCAAAGTGCCTCAAAATGTAAACTTTTGGAGTAGAAGCCGACATGTTGGATACCGACGTCTGGTCACTGATTGTGACTTAACGTGTCAGTTGCCGGGGGCGATATGGATGTAAAGTTTTATTACAATATCGAGTTTTGCCCGGAAAATCTGCTTTTATTTATATTGGAAAAAAATGTTAAACAGGAAATGTGAAAATATTTCTGGGTAATTATGTTACTGGAAGACATTGACAATACTGAGATATTTGCATTCGAAACCAGGCAAAAATACATGGTAAGATTGAATGTTTTCCCAGTGTTCACAAACAGAATTGCTCATCTCCACCTGCTGCCAGCTTTGGGTAAGCTCTGCGCTGGAGGCAACAACATTCCCTCTCATTTAGAGAAGATCCCGAAGTCCTGGTGGAAGCCTGGCGTCCTAAATTTTCAGAGTTGACATTTGGTGCGTGCGTTTCTCCAGAGGAAAACCATTCCTAACACAAGAAAACAATGATTCCAAAACACATCTGGTCCGGTTTGCTGTTAGATTGAAAACACTGTGCATTATCCCCAGAAAAGCTCACGGCACAAGTTAGCAAAACACGGCATTTGTGCCTCTGCCAAAGACCTTTTTGACCGTGACCGAGCGCATTTTTCCATCTAACTTTGATATTTGTATCACGTGAGGAACCTGATTCAAATCAGTTGTGAGTGCACTGAACTCCGAGGCCTCCGTACTTTAACGATTTATTGATCATGTGGCGTCTAGGTGGCTTCTGAAGCAGTTCTCCTTCTGCTTTGCAGGACATGTGAAGCTGACAGACTTTGGTCTGTGCAAAGAGTCCATCCACGACGGAACGTACACCCACACTTTCTGTGGAACCATCGAGTACATGTACGGCAGTCTGTTGTCCTGCAGTCCCTGTGGATTCATTTGAGCTGCAGATATTAAGGCGTGTGAACGATGTCCTTCCTTCCTTCCCTCCCCTTCCTTCCTCAGGGCTCCGGAGATCCTTATGAGGAGCGGCCACAACCGCGCGGTGGACTGGTGGAGTCTCGGAGCGCTCATGTACGACATGCTGACTGGAGCAGTAAGTCCGTACCGATCTCCTTGTTTTTTGTGTGTTTGTTTTTTAAGAAGGGATTAGTTTCTGACCAACGTTTCTCCGTCAGCCTCCGTTTACAGGTGAAAACAGGAAGAAGACGATTGACAAAATCCTGAAATGCAAACTCAGCCTTCCACCTTACCTCACACAAGAAGCCAGGGAGCTCCTGAAAAAGGTGAGCTGGTCGAAGCCTCGCTAGAGCTAACGATTATCTTAGCAATCGATTGACCAATTGATTAATCGGATAAAAAAAAATTCTACAGATTTTTCATTTAACCACTGGAGCCTTTTTAATACGTTAGAAATACATGAAAAGATGCAAATAAATAATTCACTTAGTTTTCTACATAAGAAAATGAACAATTCATTGCCTAAAATGCAAAAACAAAGTATTAATTTAGTAAATCTGATCTGAGTGGAGGCAAAACAAAGGTGTTTATATCCTAAAAGCAAAATATATTTATTTTTGTACAGTTTTGGTTTTCTCTTTTGAATTGTCTTTTTTGACTCTGTATATTCCAGTTAACGACTAATTGATTACTAAATTACTAGACAATTATTTCAACAGCAGATTAATCACGATTAATCAGATTTATCGCAATGAAACAATTAATCGTTCCATCCCAACTAGAATGTTTCAACCTGGTGGGGATGAAACTCCACCACAGGTCTGGAAAAGACTGTATTTGATTATCCACACCACAATTTATCAATGATATGGGGGAGGAGAGTTTAATTCCGGGAAAACTGTGGAAATAAAGACATAAAACTGAATCTAGTGAAGCTGGAAAATCCCCTCTTCAACCTGTTTTCTCGCCAGCTGCTGAGACGAAGTCCTTCATCACGACTCGGCGGTGGATCCGGCGACTCCGCCGACGTCCAGGTAAACGCATCCATCTGCATCCTGAAGGGTGAAATAGTTGGCCTGTGTTGTACCTGAAGGGAGAAATGATGTTTCCTTCCAGGCTCACTCGTTCTTCCGGTTTATAAACTGGGACGATCTCCTCGCTCGCAAAGTAGAACCTCCCTTCAAACCGTTTCTGGTGAGACTTTCTTTTCCTTTCCTTTCCATTTTACTGAAAACAGTTTTGCTAGTAGAAGCTTTAACAGACATTTCTACAAATAACATCCCCGTTTTGTGACACCTCGAGATCACCCCGGCTCTCGCAGGCTTTCACTTCTCTCCAGCGTTCACTCGGTGTTTCGTAGAAGTCAGTGATGACCCCTTTTCACTGCGCGGTGATTAACAGTTTGGCTTCTCCTGGCAGCAATCGGCTGACGACGTCAGCCAGTTTGACTCCAAGTTCACCAGCCAGACTCCAGTGGACAGCCCCGACGACTCCACGCTCAGCGAAAGCGCTAATCAAGTCTTCCTGGTGAGTTTGAAGTGCCAGGCGGAGCGGCACACCGTCAGCCTCACACTGACATCACGATGTGCGTCGTCGGTCATAGAAGTGCTGGGCGATGAATGGGTCTCATTGGTTAATCACATTTTTGGTTTTTGAAGATTTCATCTTTGGAAAATCTGGATTTTTTTTCTCTTTTTGAAATTTTCTTTGTGATTTCAGCACGCAGAGGGCTGCCATTTTCTCATCTTTTTTTCTCATTAAAATGACTTTTTCATCATTTTAAGATGTTCTTCTGGTAAAATTGCGTATTTATTCTGCTGTCATTATGACTATATTCTCGTAATTAAACTAAACTTTTTTCCGCCTGGCCCCAATACTCCGTGGTACAACTTGTAGTAGCACCGATAAATCGGCTCCAATTGTCCTTAAGTTTGGGAGAGCGATGATCAGCCAGTCTCTGTTGCATAGGAAGCTGATCTTCTTCACTGATCTTCTCCATCTCCACAAAGGTCTGAAATTTATCCACTGTCCTCTTTTGTTTTGCTGTGAGAGAGACCCAGCAGACCAGCACAACCTCTGACTTCTGGATGTGTGCAGAAAACAATAGCCCTGTGTGTCTGCACATCCTTAAGCTAGCAAAAGTTAAGGCTTTGAAATGTCTTCAATTAATTTTAAAACATTTGACGACCTTCAGTGCATTAATCGCAGGTCTTAAATTTTTGTCTTGGCATGGCTTTTTAAAACTGAATATTTTGTTTTTTTTAGTTTTTTTTTTTTTTTTTCGCAGGACTTTTCTGTCAGGCAAAAAGTTTAAGTCACACTCAGACATCTTTGCTGCGTTTGCTGACATACCCTTGCTAGCTAGGTAGCTCTTTTTTTTCTTTTTGCCTCTATCATGGGTTAGTGCAAATTTATCACGAGTTGGCTAGATAGACAATGTTTGTACGTTTCTGTTGAGATACAGGTCTCAAATCCAAATCATACTGGTCTTAAAAAGTCTTAAATTTGATTTAGTGAAACCCCCAGAAACACTGTGGTCACCCCACTGCTGCCAGCTTATTAACTTACATATTGAGCAACCTTTTAAGACCAAAATAATCTGAATTGGTAGGTCAAGCTTTTTAAAGATCATCGCATGACCAGAAAACTGCACTTGGACAGAGAAATGGTTTCCTCCAAAGAAAAGCACACAGCTTTTCTAACATGTAGGAATGAGACCGGTCGGTTCCCCTGTCAGGACAGATCAAGCTTAAACCTTTTTGGTGGATCTCTAGCAAGAAAAACCAAAACATTATTGCCACTTAAACGTCAAATGGCTTATACTTTATTGATGGGATGTCTTTGGCAAAGACTACAGAAGAAGAAACGAACCCGACACGACGCCTCCTGACCCTTCCCGGAGATTTGCTGGATGCTGTTGACCAATCTCGCCACTTTTAAAAAAAAAAAAAAAATCCTGTTTCATTCCTAAATCTTGAACTTAATGTCCCTGATTTCCGGTATAACTCCCGATTTGGTTTGGTTTGCAGGTATCCTGCAAGTAAACTCAGAAAAGAAAAAAAAAAAAGAGAGCAGCTCTGTCTGTAATGTCTCTCCTGTTTTCTTTTCACCGATCATTGTCTTACGAGAACCAGTTAATGCCTCCCATGTGTTTTACACACACAGACACCCCCGCCTTCCCTCCCCTGTTTTCCTGGAAGCTTCTTCCACCACATTGCATGTTATGGTTTACTCAGTTTCATTGCTCATCATCAGCTGTGGGTTGTTTTTGGAAATCTGGTCTTTGAAGAGGTGGGACTCAGATGCCTCTCTTGTGTTTTGTCCCTCTCCTCCTCTGCTGCAGGGTTTCACGTACGTAGCCCCATCTGTGCTCGAGAACCTGAAGGAGAAATTCTCCTTCGAGCCAAAGGTCCGCTCCCCGCGGAAGTTCCCTGGAAGCCCAAGGACACCTGTGAGGTAACAGTGCTGTTTTTGTCTCGGGTTTTGTTGAATCACCTCGGTCTTTGACAAGTTTTTCCAAAACAAGTCTCCCCCTGTTGATGACTCATTTGCTGACCTTGTAAATGTAGATTGCTGGGCCTCGCTGGAGCTGCGGTCAGAGCATAGTTCATGAGTACGTCTGCTCCGAGTCTGTAGATTCTCCGATTTCCAATCATTGGCTTTTCTGAAGTTGCTCAGTTAGCTGATTCTGGTTTCTGTTGCTGAACTGCGTTCATGACATAAACCCTCGATATGAGTCACTTTGCCCTTTCTCATCGTCCAGCTTTGTCCATCAAAGTCTCGGGTCCTGTGTGCTTTCAGAGCAGACTGTTGAGGTAGCAGAACCAAAGGGGGCGGAGCTTACAACATCGCAGTGTTTCCTTCATTTTAGGCTTTTGTTCTGTTAATGAAAGCATCAGCTGTCTGCTTCAGATTGTTCACATGCTAATTATGCGAATAACAATGTGTTTCTACAACAAAGTATTAAGGCCAGACTAAGAATTTATTTACCTTTTAAAATAACCATTTTACAGTAACTTTCTTACAGTCACATTTGATACCTCTCCTGTGGTTCCACAGTCCGGTGAAGTTCGCCGGAGGGGACTGCTGGCCCCGCGGGCCCCCGCTGACCGACGCGCCGGCCCTGCTCTCCCTCAGCAGCGCTATGGACCAACCCATGGAGGTCTCCACGCCGGAGCACATGGACACGAGCAGCGGCTTCATCACAGAGACCTCTGCTCCCCTTCCCATCAGGCATCCCTCCGGCCTCCACGCGGGGTCCTACAAAAAGCAGGCGTACCCCTTGAACTCCCGGCGGCCAGAGCACCTGCGAATGAACCTATGACACTCGGCTTACCTGTGAACTCCTCTCCTCTTTGCTTTTTTTTTTTATAGTTTTCGAACCTTTTTGACTGACCACGTCGACGCGGATCACCAGCTCTTCCAGCAGCGCCTTCTCCACCGGCGGTGGTCTCGGTTGAACTCGGCCGGCATTATATGATTTTACTGGTGCTCTTTTAACTGCGGATCTGCGCTGTTGTTTTCCTACGGTGTTCTTTTTCTAGGACAGAGAGAGTTTATTGCTACTTTAATACGCCGTTTTCAGGCGATTTGAAAACATGCTTTGGGATCACGTATTTAGTCGTTAAACCTATCAGACGGACCAGTCATCAAATCTCTGTTGTTTTTGGGTCGGAGTGGGTAGGTGCCTGACGGTAAAGAAAAATAAATTTTTTTAAAAAGCATCTATATAAAGATTTCCATTCCCAGTCATGACCAAACGCTGGCGCTGCTTCTTGCCGTGTAACTGGAATGTCTGCCGCCGGGCTTCTCTGCAGAAGCAGCTTTGTTTTGAATGTAAGCGATCCAGAAATTTGTCTCCTCCATCTCCTCCTCTTCCTCCATGTAATGACTCCCGATACTGTAATCCAGGGTGGCGGCGCTTTGTGCAGAAACAGGTTTTCAGTGTTAAAGGGAGAATTTTTTTATTTAAATTTTTTTATTATTATTTTTGGAAGCTGTGTTGTACGAACTGTGGAGCTAAGCCATTTGACCCCCTTCTTATATAAAACTGACCGCGTGGTGGGTGGCAGATTCCCCGTCTCTCGCAGTCCAAACACTTGGGAATTTCCTAAACGGGCCCAACGCACTGTTCCAATTAGCCTGCTGTTGTTTCTGGGAATGTTTGGAAAACAACCGAAGAATCACCGAGTTATCAACATTGAATGTTTCTGTCCATATTTTATATGTATATTTTTTATCATACTGACACTGTTGTTCTTATTTTTTTTTATTATTTGCATCGTTGATGTTTTTGTAAGCAGTAATCAAGGCTGTAACAATAGATTAGTGTTTGACTGAACTGACTTTTTTTATGATTCCTGTACTCCAATCACTCCTCTTAGTTTATTTTTAATTTATTTCTAATGCCATTTTGCTTCCACTGCATTATGCACTCTATGCAAAATGATGTATTTATAATGTATTAAGAGCTACAGAATGTTGGGGTCTTTTTCTCACAGTAATGATGTACAGTGTAATTTTTCTTTTTCCACTTAACTCATCTTTTAACCTCTGCTGGAGCTAGTTTTTATTTAATATTGGCAGTATTTATTTTGTGAAACATTACATCCATAGGGGATATTTAAAGAAAAATAGATTTTTTTTTAAAGACTGTTTTATTGCAGATATAAACCAATGGGAGTGGCATTGTGCCTTTAAGTTGCAGTGTACACGATTGATGTGCAGTTAGCTGTAAATGGGATTAGCTTCTGGATTAGGCCGGGATTGATCCCCAACTTTCACTCATTCAACAGATGTGCACTTCTTTGCTTTTCAGCATCGGTGTGGGACGTTCTGACCGGGACGACTCTAAAGCACCTTCCACATCTCGTCCCACTTTATTTCCGGTTTCATTATTCCCTCCCCTGCTTGAAGGGGCAAATCTAGGAATGACGACACGTATCATGTACATAACGGAATCATAATAAAAACAATGGTTTGTAAATCCTGGCGGCGCGGTGGATTGCTTGGCATGCTCAGCAGAGGGAGACGGCAATAAAGTTTTCCTCTTTTTTTTTTTTTTAGTGTGGAAATTTGTACAAATTGAGAAAACAATTTTGAGGGGGAAAAATAAGCTAAACTGAATGTGGCTGGACGTGTTGGTTACTTTTTCTTCATCAGAATGTCACATTTTTCAAGCAAACTGAGCAAAAGCTGTTCATCAGCGGAAATCCTCCAGCAAATTGACACGTCAAGTTTGCACAAAGAAAATCAAATGCAAATCTTTATTCAGATAATTGATGAACAAAAGTGAAGTTTAATACATAAAATAGAGCCCAATCTTTGGTCTTTACAAAAAGACAGTGAAGTCACCCCTATAGAAAAATAATTTATGTGAAAATCAATCTCAAAGCAGGAGTTTAAATCAGACATGAAAAAAGCACACAAAGATTTTTGCCCAGAGTAGAGGTTTGCCTTGTTTTACATTTATCAGTTCACCAGTGCTGGATGATAAAAAATAGAATAAAATTTTGTATTTGTTCCAAGTTTTAAATACTTGATGTGAATCTTTTAGTATCCCGTGTCAAACTATTCCAGCAGCATCAATTCTGACACCTGGAAGGTTTATATTGCCATAAAAGGTGACAAACGTGACTACAACTCAAAAGGAAACTGAAGGAAATGTAAAATAAAAATACTTTAGGACACAGATTTCTCTGGAAGAAGAGATGAACGGGTAGAAAACCACGCCACCTCCAGGAAGCCTCGCCCTTAACACTACTGAGAAACGTGCGTACAACAACAAACGCTGGTGAGGTTCGAAAAGGACAAAGAAAAACCCGGATTACGGAAAAATGAATACCGCCGACCCACACGCACACACTCTGTGGTCTGGTGAGTCAATAAATCTGCAGGTGAGGAGAAGTCGCTCCGTCCCTCCACTTGTACACCTTGTCTGTCATGACGATGCGGCAGAGCGGGCAGCTCTTCTCCCGGGTGAACCACAGAGCGATGCACTTGTCACAGAACACGTGCTGCGCAGGAGAAGAAGAAGAAGAAAAGCAGGCTAGCAACCCAGGCGTTTTGCCGTATTGAAAACTGTCTACTAAAATGTGTGATGGTTTGGTTTTTGAATAATTATATAGATAACTTTATCTAGTTCTAATGCTATTTCATAATATAAATACACCAATCTTGAGTGATCCAAGTCATAAAAAGTATTTAAAAACTTTATTTCTGCTGATGCAGAATAAAACAAATAATACCCGGTTTTAATTAGGGATGCACCGATCCACTTTTTTCACTTCTGATACCTATACCGATATCTGAGGTTCAGTATCACTGAGTTGAGTTAAAACGTTTCTTTTTTAAAAACAGGTGTAAATGAGTTAAACATTTATTTGCTAAGTCTGCACCAGTACAACACACTTGGATGCACCAATAGCTTCACAAGCTTGGTAAAACATGTAAAAATAAACTGGAACAAACCTTTCAAATTCTTCAGAAAGTTCATTTAGGAATTCTAAATTTAATGTAAAATAAATATAGCATGACATCACTCAGAGCACAAAGCACAGAACTAGACTAAGCAGATCTGCTCTTATGGATTGGATGCATCGTCACCAATACCCGATCTAGAATGTTTTTCAATATCAGGACCAGATATAAATATCAAATCGGTGCATCTCTAGTTTTTCTACATCTGAATGACCCTACAGCTACTGATCCTGTCTGTATTAAGCCAGCTTGTGTTGTTTTCCTTTACCTGGCAGATGAGAACCCGAGGGTCTCTGTATTCTCCTTGGCAGATGGGACACGCGTCTCCAGCCTCACTGCACTGAGCTCGTGTTGCTGCAGAGCCTGTATGCTGGAGCAGCATTAAAAATGTGAACACACACACACACATCTGTTCGGAAGCCCTGGTTGTTACCGCTTCGATGAAGAGAGAAGGCGTTTACCACTGACCTCGCCTGCTAGAAATATCCTCACAGTTTTCAGTAAAGACGTTCGCTGGTTGTACAATCCTAAAAGCTGAAAACGGGAAATGTTCAATGTCAGAAATCTAGACTTTGCTTCAATTTAAAAAAAAAAAAAAAAGAGAGAGGGAAATATTCACCATAAGCAGCATAAATCTATATACCCACCTTCAGTATGAGGTAGAATAAAGCCAACAGGACCCCAGTTGTGAGCCCAGAGACCCCGTCAGACTCCTGGTAGCTAACCAGGTAGCGGAACCACAGTGGAACAGGCGCTGTAGCTTGGTGCACTTGACCCAGTTCCTCAGTCAGCATCAGCCACCGGCCCTGTACACGGAAACAACCCCTCAGACACAACCGCCCAACATGAATCAGCTTTTTCTTCTCTTAAACCTGCCTGGTCCTACCTGGGTTCTGTAGGTAACGAGTGCTGAGGGAACCAGCAGGATAAGGCACTTTATTCCCATAAACAGGAACTTTATAATGAAGTTGGTGATCCCGACGGCCCAAAGGATCTCCCAGAAACCCAGCGGCTCGATGGTTGGACTTAAGAAGATGAGGCTGGAAGGAAGATGATATTCGAGTTGCACAACGTAACGCTCTTATAGTTCAGTCCTCTAAAGGCTTGCAAAAGTACAAACAAGAATCCTGTTACGTTTTTCCCACAGTGGCGCCCCAAAGGGGGGATCATTTTTCTAGCAAATTATTCACATGCAGTGAAGAAAAAAAATAACTTCTATATGTGAAAAGCTCTTTCTGCTCGACTTTACATCATTGCAGTGTAGGGCTGGTCTGTAGATTATTTTTCAGATTAACTAATTAATAATTGCATAGCAATATATACACAGCAGGAGCACATTTCAGCTTAGCTAGTGCCAAGAATGTTCTTTCAGCAAATGGCCTTTTTTGAGTCTGTATGCTCCAGTTAGCAATTAATCAATTACTAAATTAGCTGACAACTATTTCAATAATCACAATTAATCAGATTTATTTGTTTCAGTGCTGTTATGTATAAAGAGAGAGATTATTTTTTTCACTTTGCCCTCCCTAAAATCTTCACTGACCTGGTCTATGAAGATTTTCTGGGGGTGCCACTGACTTTATGTTTATCACATGGTGTCAATAAAATACAGAACAAAGTTCAAAGAATATGAATACTTCTGCAAGCCAGTGAGTCAGCTATCAGTTTTTAACCAAGTGTCTCGTCCACAAACATAAAAAAAAAAAAAATCATGTAGTAAGTGAGTAAGCCTTACGAGAAGTAAAGTGTCTCTGGGAGAAAAGTGTAGTACAGCAGGAGCGTGGAGGAGATGAGGAAGACAAGCAGCCATATGCAGCGCAGCTTCGAGTGACGATCCTGTAGGCGTGCAAAGGAGGAACATTTTCTGGGATTTTGAAAACAACGTTGATGAATGCATCATTCTGGAACTTGAAAACTAACACCGGAGCTTACCTGAAGAAAGACTTGAGTTTGAATGTTTTTATTCACATATAAAAAAGTTGTCAGGAGGCCCACCCCAACTGCTAAACCTGGGAGAAGAAGAGAAAGCATACCGGTTGACCTGTGCTCACAATTTACACCGACACTGTTATCATAACTCGTCCTCACCCAGAACATGCTGGACGACCAGCTTAGCGCACAGTATGACGAGGAAGGGAAGACTTTTTTGGATCCAACGGAACAAGCAGCGAAGCTCGGTCAGCGAGGCGCTGGGCTCGCCAGAGTCCCCATCGGGGTCAGGTGGGTCAAGCTCAGGCTCTGAGTTAGAGTGGAGCTGCGCCCGACTTTGTCCGTGCGAGTGAGAGTGGACGTGGGAGTGAGTGTGGGAGCTGACCCTGGACCTCCTGGACGACGCGCCTCCATTTGAGTCTCCAGAAGCCCCGTTCATGGACACCCTGACCTCGCTGCTGTCAGCGTTGGAAGCAGCAGCAGCAGCTGCAGCAGCAATAACTGGTGTCCCAGTGAGGAACTCTGGTTGCAGATTTAAGGATAAACCATTCCCTTCATGAACACCCCGTTCACTTGGATTAGGCTGCATTACAGTAGGAGACTCCCTCAGTTTCAGTGCTCTTTTGGAATCACGCCTAGAAGGAAAACAGACCTGTCAGACAGTGTGTGATGTTCATGATTCTGCAGCAGGAAATGAAGTACGTCAGTATTTATTTATTTATTTATTTATTTATTTATTACTTATTTACTCAACTGTCTCGCCATATTTAATAAGACTAATTAACAAACACTGACCAAGCAAATGCCCAAATAATGTTTTCAGGAGTGTTTTCTGTTAACGCTAGAAGTTAATTCAGATACTCTCCATTTTAGCAGCTCGACAGATAACACAGCTAACACTTTCCTTACCACAGCTAGCTGTTAGCAGCTAACAGCTGTTTCCTATCAGTTCATAAAGCTCCAGCTCACCTGTCATTCTGAACCCGCAGCTTCATGATAACCTTCTGGTCGCCATTTAGTACAAAACCCGGGTTTCCAAGCGAAAGAAACGCAAAACTAAACGAAAACAAAAAGCAAAGCTGAGCTGCTAGCTTCTAAGCTAAGTGGTTCATCCAAGACATTTTGACGTCGAAAGCGTCACTGACTTCTTTTCTCTCGCGTCTCCGTGAGTGTAAAATGTAGCAATACCGCCACCTACTGGAAATGTTTTCTAACTACAACTACAACTTTGTAACAACCGAAATGTATCAGTCGTACCACCGAGTTAAGAGCGGCGTTGCTTTTATGAATTACAGATTTGTTTTACTCCACAGCCATACATTTCTGACACTATTGGAAACCACTGCATGGTTCTGCCGGAGAATATAATTCTCTGTTATCTTTAACAGATGAACGCTGGTTATCTGTCATTTTTTTTGATTAGACATCATTTTTGTTTTGATGTTCTTGCTTGAAAACAAATCACTTCAGCTGTTTATGTAGCCCCATAAAATGCTGCCACACTGGCATGTCGCATGGCAAACAACTTCAACTCATATCTAAAAAGATAAAAATGAATCGTCAACATTCCAGTCTAATGTTACTTCACCAGACACGGCTTTAACTGGAAACTGGTCAGTGAGCTCCAGCCTCCTCTGCATTTCCCAACACAGACTCGTCTTTGCTATTCCACATTGTCCGACAGACAAACGGTAACGTTTAAATTGTCAACTGACAACCAAAAAAGTGATCAGAGTTCTGCTGTTACATACAACCACCTTGATAACACAACAACAGGTGTACCTGAGCACTCAGCCTCAGATTTGTTGTTTATGGTTTCGCAAACTTTGCCCCCTGGTAGACCTAGTTGTTTTTGAGCAAATCACGTTGAAAATGGCTGGGCAACCACCGTTTACCATGTAAAAAAAAATATAAGGAACAATTTAATGCCACAAGTATCTCAGAGAGTGCAGTACTTAAAAAAATATATATCTCTTAAAGGGAAAAACACAAAGTCATATGATGAAATGTTCGAAGAGTATGAATTATTAAGGCACAGTAGAAGTTATTTTTTGCATTTTATGTTAGGTATTAAACATCTGGCTTAAGGAGTTTATGAAATGTCTATATCAAAAGCATGTTGTTTTATTGTGGCTTGTCTGAACACAGAATTATTATAGTTATTTTACAGAAGTTAAAGACATTTATGTGACTGGAATTTGTAAATATAACTCTCTTATACAAGAAAAAGAAATGTTTTTGCTGTTATAACGAGTCAAGAGAAGCCCAAAGTGACCAAATATCAAAAGTAGAAGTTTAATTCCAACCTCTGCGGTGAATTAGATGCGAGAACCAGATTCCCTTTGAATCTAGTATGCGCTGCTCCTTGGACTCTCCACACAGCATTTCTCTGACTCGGATAATTACCCCAGAAATGATTCAGTGATTAAATTAACCAAAATCCTGCATTTCATTTGATTAATTTGGTTTATTGTGGCTGTCGGTGAAAGAAGTGGCTGTTTTTGGAAAAAATCTCACATCAGGAGAGAATAGCTCGGAAAAATCTCTCTCTTTCTCTTCAGGGTGGCAAAATTGGAAAGTAGTCAAGACCGGCACACAACCTTACATGTTACAAGTTCAACAGATGGCATGTGTCCTGTTGACGTCTTGACAAATGATGTTTGTCTTTCTTGTCAGGCACAATGAGATCTGCTTCTCTTGGAAGTCCATATCACACGTGGAAGAGCCGACCAAGCAGTAATCAACACAAACTATAATGTCATAAGGATTTAAAATCATTCAGCTCATAATCACAAATAGAACATCGCTATAAAACACAGTATTATTTGTCCAACTTGTCCTAAAAGCGATAATTTCACATTCCAAGTTAGTCAGCTGGAAGAAAATGACACCTAGTCTCTGAATGGTCTTACTTTGAAGTCTTTACATAAGAAAAAGATTTTCCGCTGTGAACACAGCGTACTAGCAGTGACACTGCGTGATGTCATAGCTTGGGTGACCCTTATAGTACAGTAACTTGGGCATAACTCACTTATTGTGGTTAGGTGTATAGATTGTGGTGGAAGGATTCAAATGCAGCACTCAGGCAGGTAGAAGGGCAGTAAATAAGTCGATAAACACCAGACTGAGCTGCTAAAATAAAGATAAACAGAGGCATGTATGCAGAGCTTCAGTTTATCTCATGGTATTTAACTGTAAACACTTCCAGCTATATGCATTATTGCCAGAAAAAGTGTTTGCTACCTCTTTATTTTAGACATCAGTGAAGTAACTTGTGTTGACTAGACAATATGACTTGTGCATGATTGGGCTAGATAATGAGCAACACAAATAATCTCCATAATTTTAAAGTTTTTTTACTCTAGCGGCATTTATTTGACAGTCAGTCAACAGCAAAGTAGGCCAGAGAGGGGCAAAGGTCAACGGGTCAGCACCAGTCATGGAGGTGCAGTCAGCACATATAGAGGAGTAAGGTTTCTGTTCATGGGTCACGCACTTTACCCTTGCACCACCGTTGTGTAAATCTCCATAATATTTTAAGATGACACTTTATGTTATAGTCAAACAATTTGTTGTGGCAATAAGCAAGATTAACTGACTTGCCTTCCACTGATTAACCGTGATCCTTTAAGGCAATTTTCAGTTTCAGAGATTGTTCTTCTTCTACCTTTCCTTCACCTGGGCAGAGCCGGCTCTGGATATCCATCACGGTGGTAAAACGAGGTTAATGTACTGTGGCTGTGTGAGCCGTTCCCCTGCTTTGTTCTCCTCTCAGTAATTGTGTTATTGCCCGACAGGATTGTCGGTGGATCTGCGTTGACCCAGTCAAGACATCTCAGGCGAGTCTGCGGAGGGAGGTTAACCTGACACAGAAATTGCTATCTGCCAAGATGAATGGAGCTCACCAGAGAGCAGATGAGGAGAGCAGTGACCTGACATCGTTTCTGACAGATTCTGTGCATCCCAGCAACATCTTTCTCTACTCCTCGGTGCCAGCTGCCTCCTTCTGCTGTTCTGGTCCTGCCAGACAGTCATGGAGCTGCAGTCAGCACACAAATGTCAGAGGGTGAGAATTCAGTTCAGTTCAGTTCAAACATACATTACTTATACACAAGGGAAGTTAAATGTTGTAACTTATATCATCCAACTATATTCTAAGAATTGTTGGTGAAGCTGTGGGCAGAAAGGCTCTCCAGTAGCAGTCAGTGTTCCAAAAAATCTGAAGAAACCTCTTACTGAAGTCACAAACTTCAGTAAG
>NW_015112636.1:697813-706340 GCF_001443285.1 Poecilia latipinna
TATATATATATATATAGTCCTGCACCAGAACTGATCTGATGGCTCATTGTTGCTCACATTTACCTGTTCCTTCAATTTCCAGTAGGTGGTGCTGTTTGACAAGTAATGTGCTTACTAATCAGCTCCTTGGCAGCAGAGAGGCACTACAGCAGATAATTTAACTCAGCTAATTAAAACTCAACAATAACTGGAGTGATTTAGACCTAAGATGACAGGCTGTAAATGCTGGATGCAAACACCGGTGCTTCCTTTTATATAATTATAGGTATCTGCAGCCAGTCATCACTAAACATGGAGATTTACAGCTTGCTATGCAGCTGAAACACACGCAGCCATAAACTCAAGAGAGAGCAGACGACTGCCGTCCCCACAGCACAACCGGTGAACACCGAAGGAGAAGAAAGAAAATCATTCCGCGGTGACCTTTGTGCATCGCTGCTTGTTCAAAACATATCCCATCATCCTCCCTCTGACACAAATTTCTGCCACTGCTTTTCCCTTTCATCTTCAGACGCAGCTTTTACTTCCGTCTCCGTGAGGGATGGAAAAAAGAAAAAAAAAAGAACTTATTGGCGGCGACACAGTCCCTCAATTGTCAGTGTGATCGATGTGTGCAGCCTGGATGTAGGCCACTGCATTAGTCGTGGAGGCTCTTAGCCGCTCACCGTGGATACACATCACTGCTCCCATCTTGTTGCCTCTGCGGTGTAATTGTTTTGTTATTGCAGCTCAGACCGAGTCTATTTAAATGTTCGCATTGCGCAGACAGCTTAATATGCATGACCTGGTAGGTTTGTTTAGTGTCACTGCGACTAGTAGGGACACTGTGGACCATAAACAACATGACCCAACTTATTAAAGTGGTTTATTAGCTTCTAACGTATGCATGTCTGCTTTATGGAACCCATCTCCTTTAAACTTCCAATAACTCAATAAGGCTCTCAGACCCAAAAGCATAAGCAAACTAAAGGCACATCTTGATTGAAGGAAACCTTTTAAAGGTAGCAGGACATATTTTTAGGAATCTTTTAACTCCCTCTACTTCCGCTGTAACGGCTAGAAGAAATTTTTTTTTGCAAAAACAAACAAAAAAAAAAGAACCCATGTAGGGAGGAAGCACTTTTTCATTTACCTTAAACTATAAGGTGGATATTTCACAAGTCAGACTGAAAGCATTTTGACTTCACTGATTTAAAAAAAAAAAAAGTAATTTTATCCATTGAAACGCGTCTGCAGCTTGTATCTTCTGTGATTTTTTGGCTGTGATACAGTTCACATCAATGAAGTCTGTTTTAAGCCATAAGTGGTAATTTTAGTTTTGAAGAAATGACATGATCTGTGCTTCTGTGTATTTAAGGTTTTTCTGTGTTCAGTTTCTGTCCTGTGAGTCTCTGTTTCGGCGTCTTCCCCGTTGATTGCTTCCCAGGTGTGTCTCATTCCTTGATTACCCTCCCTGTGTATTTAGTCCCACCTGTTGTCTGTGTTCCTCGTCAGATCCCTGCCATCACAGTTGAACTGTAAAGTCCTGTGTCGGTTTAGCTCTCTTATTCAGTCCTCAGTTTTTTGGTTGCTACCGGTAATTAGCTGTGTGCTAACTCTCTGCCGTGCCGCCTGTGTTGTACTGTGCTTGAGCTCTGTTAATTAAATCATCATCTGGGTCTCAGCGTTCGTTCTCACCACCACCAAAACACCCCATGACAACGCGTTTCAGAGTGTAACTGTTGTGAAATGCTCTCAAGTTGTACCTTCAAAAGTGACTTATTAGAAATAAACATGCTTGTCCGTGGAGTTTGCAGGGAAGTCATCTAAGTTTTAATGTATAAGTTCTGTACCAGAGGAACTGCTTTAAGATTTTATTGAAAATCACATTCATTAGGGAACATTAAGACCATTATGAGTTAAATTTAAGACCTGCACCTCCACAAAAATGTATGAATGTTGTCAAAGCCAAATGGTGATGCATTTGCACTTACCCATGATAGATGCAACAAAGCTAGCTAGCTAGCAAGGCTAGTTTAGCAGCTAGTTTCTGGTAGCGTCAACTTCTTCGAGTCACAACTCGGTGAAGAGGTCTGGATACGACTCAAACTTTTACCTGACAGAAAAATCCTGCAAGAAAAACAATTACATAGAATATGTAGCCAACTTATTTATTTAAAAATTTGATTTAGGACATTTTTAAGGCCTTAACTTTAGATACAGGAATGCAAGACTTTTTAAGGACAACCTGATTGGAACCAGGTGGAAACCTGAGGGGAGATCCCAATACTTGAAGACAAGATACATTTTCATAATGTTATAGTGATGTGATCAGTTATAATTTAATGTGACCAACATAGTTTTTTTTTTGTCTTATTGAACATGAACAGAAGTAGTTAAACGTTGGGCCCTCAGGACGTGACGGCAAGAGCAAACGATTAAGACGTCAGAGAAATAACAAAGCCTACACTCGCTACAAATGTAAAAAAAAACCTGTCTTATTTGTTTAATTTGAAAAATAAAATACATTTAAACCATTGAAAGAATCAGAAAATATTCTAAAAATCATTTCCAATACATATAACGTGCAAAAAAGTAAGAAAAAGAAAAATATGTCTTATTTATGTATTTGTTATAAATCAAAATTTAATTTTTCATTTAAAATGTTCAAAAAGCATTATACATTTTTAAAAAGTATATTTCTAATACATATAATGTGCAAAATAAAATTAAGAAAGGTGGTCCTATGAAAGCTTGTAAACCTCCTGATAAGAGTCTGCCCAAGGCCTCATCTGATTAATGGTCGGCCCTGCTTCAAAAGATGACAGCAGCTTGAAGCACCAATCACGATGAGCTCAAACTACTTTGGAAAATAAAACTTCTGCGTTCCTTTAAGAAGCAGCATGATGCTTTCTATTGATAGCGTATAATATCTCAGCAGAAGTCCTCCTCCTCCTCCTCTCTCCTCTGGTAGCTGGAGGCCAAAAGCCTGGGCTGCTACGCCAGGCCTAATAAATCCCCAGCTGAGAGTGGCGGCGGCAGCAGCAAGCCTGCATTCTTCAGGAGCCAGCACTTCCCTTAATCCGCCCCAGAGTTTGGAGCAACAGTTGGCCTTGCTGGCGGCGATGGGAGAGGAGAGGAGAGGAGAGGAGAGGAGGGGATTCCTTAGCGACAAGAGCGTGATGCGTTTGCAAAAACACCGGGAATGTTGGAATTGGACACGCTCAGACTCCTGCTCTCCCTTAAGTGGGCTTGTGTAAAAGATTCACAGGCTGATTTTGGCAGATGTGTTCGCTTTCTCCAGCGCCTTGTGCTAAACACAGAGACAATCAGAACGCATTACCCCACCTGCCACACTGGATTTTTTTTTTCATGATGTTTGACAGCTCTGTCCCCTCTGGTGTGTGTGTGTGTGTGTGTGTGTGTGTGTGTGTGTGTGTGTGTGTGTGTGTGTGTGTGTGTGTGTGTGTGTGTGTGTGTGTGTGTTGGAAAAAGCAAAACGATGAAAAAAAATAATAAAGAGGAAATGCCTTGCAGATGTGTGCAGTAATGTAGCCTCTTGTGTCAGCGAGGAGATTTTGTTGCTTATAAAACTGTTCTGTCTTATAAATGACTTTTAAAGGTTTCTTACGAAGTGTGGGACACCTTAAATCTATTTCCATCCCTATAAGTGCATCCCATTAGCTTACCGTCAGGCTCATTAACAGGCTGATGGGTGAGAGACCCTGGTCAATAAGCAGGGTTACGTGGAGATATACAGCTGACACAGCCGGTGGACTCTGTACAGCAGAGATCAGACCCCCGTGAATGAATCCCTCTCTCCTGGTCTCTGGTTTCAATTGATTGCTTTAATTTGGCCTGTAATGAGTAGGAGGCATCCTGCCTGCAATTAGTGCATGTGTACGTCTGAGTGCATGTGTAAGTGTGATTGTGTGTGTGTGTGTGTGTTCATGTGGGCTGTGCTTAATTACTGCAGTGGGTGGATGCAGTGTGGCCCGGCAAGATTCTGCAGGAATGGGAGGATCCAGCGCTGACACCTCCACCCACACTGAAGGGCTTAATGTACCTTTAATGTACCTTCCTGAATACAGGCAAGAATCTGGCATTTTCTTTAGCTTTTAATGCCATTAATCTTTGAAATTATGAGGCGAACCCTTTACAAGCGACTTGCTTTAAAGGAGAATTTGTGGCCCCTAAACTTTCTCGCTCTTTGTGTCACATTAAAAACACAAACTGCGTGCTATTTTGGAGACGTTACATGACAGACTAAAGGAAAGGAGAGCACAAAATTTTTGCTAACCCTGTGCATCACCCTGAATAAACCGTTATCACTGGAAAGCACGGTGAAGGCAGCATCATGCAATAGGGATGTGCTTTCTTCATTAGGGACAGGAAAGCCTCCAAGACTTAAGGATGGGGCTGTGACTCACATAGTATGACAGCGACACTGAACACACAACAAGATGTTCTATGGATTGTTTCAGATTAGACTATATTTATGAGCCAAGACATAAATTTTGCTGAAAAATTGTGGTAAGACTTGTAAATTGATGTTCGAACATCCTCTCCACCCGATCGGGCTAAGGTCTCTTAAAAAAAGAAAAGGCAACCATTTCAGTCTCTTGACGTAAGAAGCTGGTAGAGACACACACCAAAACACTTGGATCTCAATGAGACAATCGGTATAAACAAAGGTCAAATAAAAGATACAAATGACAGGTTTCTTGGTAATTCCCGGTCTTTTTGTTTGCGAGTCAACACTAAATGATTCTTTCATAAAACCTGTGTTTGTTTTCTTGCTTTCCAGGACGACTGACTGTTCAAACGAGCTACTTGTCTTTGTAGATTGGCGCAGCAGAAGCGCTCACCCAAACAACGAGAAATTCCCACAGTCGCTAACTCTAAATTACAACAACATGCTAAACTGCCTGGGATAAGAGCTGGGGATCTGAGGAGATCATGTCCTCTGCATAACAAACACCAAGAGCCATCCTCCTTCTGTCTCTCATTTGTCTATCCGTCTGTGCTCTTTATCTTTCAAAGAAATCTTGTTTGCGTCTCCTCTTGGAGGGCAGGAACGGGCCGCAGCTCCCTCAGGATGCGGTGAGGGTGGGCGGAGGTTGATTTGCTGTGCACTCCCGGTTCTTCATGAATGCAAATAAGTCTTGAGTTCGCTCTGGAAAGTTTTCTCAGTATTGCCCGACACTAATTCTGCCTTCGGACACGCCAAGAACACTGGCTTCGTTGCATCCATACCGGGAAGAAATTAAAAATTCAGTTGGTGTAACGATGTGAAGATCTTTGTGATTTTGACGATGACCGTGCAGAATATCTTCTACCACAACCGAGTATCAATGTCATTGTTATAACGCAGTGAATTTGACAATTAGTGCTGCATTATGATATATTGATTTAGAAAGAATTTCAACATGCTAAAAATTATTATCCACCCACTCCTTTGAACAAGTAAATATACTTTTCTACTGTTTTTCTTTTGCTTGCTTTTGTTTTAAATGTATGTTCTTTGCATATACCTTTGTTTATCCTTTTATTACACTATGCATCACAATGCGTCTGCTGTAGAGCCATCCCAGTCGTTACCTTCCCACTCAATTCCGCTTGGTTCTCATCTCCCTCCAGTGCTCTGTCTGGGCTTTCTCCCATTGACGTGGATTTCGGCGGTAGATTTTCAACCGGGCCAATCGGCAAACAGAAAAAATTGCGAACGACAGCGTCGGTTCTCTGCGCTGTTTTAGGATTGTAGTCTGATTGTAGTTTTAGCAACGGCAGCAGAGGAAGTGGACGAAGCTGTTGAGTTCATGTTGGCCACAGTTAGAAATTCTGAATTAACGTCAACAGCCGCCTCGTTCGGCCGAACGCCTGCAACTGGGTATAACTTAAAACTTCAACAGAGTCTACGCTTCCAGAAAGCAATCGTTTCTCGATAGCCGAGAGTCCATTCTGTAAGAATTGAAACTGAAACTGTTTTTTATCAGGCTACTATCTTTATACTTTAAATACTGTTCTTTATTAGATAAAGAAAAGTAGTCTCTTCCTTTAGATGACTTTTAATAAATTTGAGACAGATACGAAAAATAATACAAGAATATAAGCAGCATTCTTAACAGCTACATTAAATGAATGGGATATTTTATTTGTACTAGATAGACATTTAGGAACCTGAATGTCCCTTCAAGGGGTAAAAGTTATATGCCTCTTAACTCCTTTTATCCAATGACGTCCTTGATAGGATTAGCATGACTAAAGGGTCTTAATATATGGAAAATATATTAAATGTGTGATGGTTAGTGTCTATGCCTCATTAACGACAGAGTCCAATTATTTGTTCAAAATCTCCCGGCTCCAGTAGGACTAACCTCCACCTCAGCTTAATTATGTTTGAGCTCTTTCATGCTAATTTCCAGCGTAAAGCAGGCTTCCTAATGACGCTGTGTGCTTGATTGCTCTAAGGATCCTCTGCCAGTAGGATGCATATCATTTGCTTTTCTCTGTCATTAAGGAAATAATCTTATGGAGATTGCCAAAAGCTAATTACACTAGCCACTGCTGGAATCTTCAGTGCGGCATACAATAAAACAGCTGTGCAGGTAAAGCTGACAAGCTTTTAGCGGAGCCGTTCACCTCTCCGCTCTTCCTTTATAATCCTCATGAATATTGCTGACTTTGTTCGGCAGAAATGGGGAAATATATTTCATTTACCGCTGCTCGACGCCGCAGGCTCGGCTGACCTTGCATCCTTCCTCCGTTTTTATAAGTCGGGTCCGGGAAGAACCTGCGTTCCTCGGAAGTTTAAAGACGGGATACTTCAGCGTCGGTATTATGAACGAACCGCTTGTGGTGTGTGCAGGTGCAGCGCGACAATATGACTCAATAAAGGGACGCTGCAGGTGAAAAATGGTGTTTTCCTATCAGATGCAGGTTATTAAAAGCATACAGTGTTGCTGTATACTTTGAAACAATCCCCGCATCTGCATATTCCTCTGTGTGGGTGTAGGTATTAAACAGCTCCGACTGAAATTAGGCTCATTGGTCAGAATATGTTTTGTGATGAATTCCTTAACTTGTCATAAAAGAGCCCTTTCATTTGCATCGTCCCGGATGTCTAAAGGTGTTTACTTAGAAACGTCATTTAAGCCGTTGATTTTGGTAAAGATTTTCTTTACGCTTTGCTAAAGTTGAAATTGGCTTGTTAATATGTCTGAATAAAATAAAAAGCCAGACCTGCAGCGGCAATTTCCAAATCTAGGTATGTTTTGCAATCTGTTGCTAACATAGCCAACGAGACATTGGACACTTTAGATTGGAACCGCCATATTTTAGTCGTGTTACGAGCATCCTGCTGAAATGATATTCACATAAACTCTTATTTTCAAAACCTTTCACCAATAAAAACCTAAAGAAAAAAATGCTGTGAATGTGTATTACAGCTGTAATTGCAGTGAAACCAGCTGTCTCCATCATGAAAATAAAATTTTGCTAATTCGTCTTTGCAAAATAGCTCAACCTCGGTCAAACTGAATAGAAAATGTTCAACTTTGGCTTTTAAGTTCTCAACTGCATTTAAATCTTTACTTCGACTGAGCCATGCTAGCACATGGACATACTTTGGCCTAAACGTCTACAGTAGGATTCAGTGTTAAAAAAAGTAAGTAAATCTGTAAGCAAGTAATTAAATGTAATTCACATTTGATTGATGTGGTGCATAATAAAGACACAAGACATTGAAACTATAAAAATGATGCATATATAAAATATTACTTAAGAGAAATTTCACTATGTAATTTAACGCCTTTAAATTAGGCCTCTGTCTCTTTAAGAAACTCCTGCTCTTTCTGAAACTCTGCCTTCAGGAAATCATCACAACATGGCTCCTCTATTGACCCTTTAACAACATTTTTTATTTTTTTACAAGCGTTGAAGAGCTCAGCAGATGTGCAGTTCCACCAGGTGCTTGCTAATTGCTGCTGGCTAGTCTGAAGGAGCTGAGTGGGGGAGTCATGGGAGAGGGCTGCTCTGTGAGGTGGAATCTGCAGCTCTTAAGAGGAGCTTCGTCCGGGCAGGTGGGCTCAGTCCCCCGAGCGTTTTGCAAGGCTGAATGGTTGCTGTGGGAGACTAAAGTAAACATGGATGAAAGAATCAAAGCAACACTCCAGGTGTGCTTTGATTATAGCATGATATAAACCTTAAAAAAAAGATTTTACATAATACCGCCCCTTTAAAAAGACTGTAATGCTAGGCTAATTGCCTTTCACCAAGAAGATCCTGGGTTTAATGCGTTTGCATTCCTGGGTTCTCTCTGGCTGCTCAGGCTTCCTCTCACTATTTACAATCAAACTTTTGAAACAATATAAGACATAACATACAATAGGTGGCTGCAAATGTAAAAGTGGACTGTATCAAAAGATAGTATTTTTTTTTGTAGAAGACCCATTCAAAAATGACTAGCAGTTTCCAAATCTGATAACTTGATAGGCATGCGGTGTTACAAGGGAACATTCACTGAAAATATAATAATAATAATAATAAT
>NW_015112636.1:710073-741476 GCF_001443285.1 Poecilia latipinna
TATATATATATATATATATATAGTTTTTTTTTCATGGAAATTTACTCCTCTTTTTCTCTATCTGCTAATGCGCCATTATAGAAAACTCTCATTCCACCTTGTGTTGGGCTGGAACAGGCAGAGGCAGAAATGCTGCCTCAGTTAAGTCATGCTATATCATTGCCTTCTTTCTCATCTGACATTGTAGCAAACTTGATGTGAACTCAGGCTGCCACGGACTCTTCAGGGTTGACTAAAAGAACCACAACATCTTTGTGATTTCGTACAACCCGAGTAAAGTTCACCCCCCACAAATTAAACTAAACTGGACTCCAATGCTTATGCAGCAAAACAAATATTTGTTTGTGCCGCTATCATTTCAAAAGTTTCACCAGAAATCAACAACTGGCACATTAACAAAATCAAGCAAAATTGATATAAATAAACCGTTTTCATGTTTGTGCTGGACAAGCACTGGACATTGTCGGAGACTCCTCACTAACTCTGCACACACACGAAAAGCAAAACCGCTGCACAGCTTTCTCCCACAAGCTGTTAAAATGCTGACCTTTTGAATGATTACGGAGAAACAATCTATTATTTTGATGAATACTATTTGTTTTAAGGCTCTTGTGATGAACAAAGTAATAAACGAAATACACTACCGCAAGACATTATTGACCAAACAAGGGGAGCAAGTGCCCTGATTAGTAATGGAAAACAGGTTTAATGGGAGCAGAGAGCAAAACGAATTCAAACAAAAACAAAGAATATGTCCTCCATGAAGCAGAAAAACGTCTTTGACTGAACCTCAATGGATTCGAATTTGTTGATGAGGCCATGACATACTCGTACATCTCTCAAAGCCCCTTCTCTTCAGGCACCTTTCCCTGCCACTGCATTGTCTACCTGTCAAACATGTCCCCCTATCACTTACTCTGCTTCTTTATTTGACTGCCAGTGTTGTTTTCTCCACTCCACCCTCCTTGTCCCCTCACTCCACATGAAGCGCAGAGGACACCAACAGAATGTCAGTTCAGCAGTGTGTCTAGAGGGATTTCTGCAGAGGGAAATACATATTTAATGACATCTCCAACTGGGTCTTTTTCAGACTCAGCCCTGTAACCTTACCACAGATGAACACGGGGGCAGGAAGGGAAATTCACCACACTTACCTATTGTAGACCCCCACTGTGAAATAGTTTTTTTTTGTTGTTGTTGTTTTTTGGCAAAATCTGTTATCAAAATTGAGTACCCTTCATAACAAGCATCTTTAATATTTAGTTGACCCCTCCAGGTTGCTGTAGTGCAAATGTAAGTCCTAGCCATACACCAGCTCTTGGTAGAGCCCATGAGGAGTCCTATGGTTCTCGAGTTCAATACTGATGATATGAGGGCTTTCAGTTCCCACCAGAGATTTTCAATCGAGCCTGCAATGGCAATAGTTGTGAGGATTTGAGTTTTCTGTGTGTTTATTTTGGTTTCTGCACCAGTTGAGTCTCCGTGTTGTCCCGTCTACCCCTGGATTGATCCCAGTTGTGTCTCTTATTCCTTGTAGGTCTTTGTTTGTGTCACATGTTTCTGCATTTGTTCCAGTTGCTACCAGTTTCTGAGCTCCTGGCCTTCTGCTCGTCTGTGCTGCCTGGACTTTGTATTCTTGTCATTTCATCATTAAAACCATCATCATTTTCTCGACTGCGTGGGTCCACTTGCGTTTACCTCACCTCCTGCATTCTTCTCCTGTTTTAGAGTCCAAAGACACTAAAGCTTTAGCCTTACAGATGTATTCTACATGCTGCAGGTTTCCTTTTCCAGAGGAAGCAAAGTTACCCCAGAACATCACTGGACCTCCACCATGTTTCCCTGTGGGCATGCTGTCCTAGCAGTGTGTGGTTCATTTTTCTCCTTCAGACATACTCCTGATCCCTCAGCCCAAACAGGTCCAATTTTGATTCCTCACTCCCCAGAAATGAATCCTGAAACATCACTGGCCTTTTGTATGTAGCTGTGGACAAATTGGCCCTGACCTGTTCTTGAGCTTTTTGGGTCAGTGGTTGTGTACGACTTGGAGTTCAGGCAAGAAGACACTTAGCATTGAGTATGTACATTACTGTGGAAATGGAAATCTCAGTGCCTGGTACCATTTCAGGGTTTTGACCACCACAGCTGCAAGAAGCTGTTCTTCCAAGCTACGCTGCCAACTGTATCTTTCGGCACACTGTCTGTACATGGTAACTGAGTCTTCTCTTGAACTCTCTAGACAACTCTCTTAACTTCGCCATACTTCTATGATGCAATACCAAGTTATCATCAAGAGTCCAAGTACTTGAGGTACTCCCAGCAAAGCATTAGGTGTGTGTTTTCAAACCTGTAGTTTGTTTACTCTAGTCCGAATCAGTTGAGTTTAAGATGTAACTTTTTCAAGTGGTTTGGCTTCTTTGCACACACAAAACATGTCTCATGCATTTCTTTTGCTTTTACTTCAATTGCTCAATATTTGGAAGCCTGGCTGTCATGAGGTGTGGTTGTAGTGGTGAGGAGAGACGCCGAGACCCAGGTATGGTGGTGATGATATTTAATGATGAAAGTAAAGCTCAGTCCAAAAACAGGCAGCACGGCAGAGAGACAGGCACACAGCCAAATACCGGTAGCAACTGAACGACAGGACTACGTGCGAGCGAACACAAACCAGGACTTAGCAGTACAACTGGTGAGTAGACTAACAACAATAGACAAGGACAATAGACAAGGACCCGACGAGGAACACAGACAACAGGTGGGTTTAAATACACACGGGGTAATTAAGGGAACGAGACACACCTGGGGAGCAATCAACGGGGAGGACAGGACAGAGACTCACAGGAACACAGGACTGAACACAGAGAAACTCAAAAATAAACACACAGAAACACGGAACCTAACACTGGCCAAGGTGGACTGAATGGCTTCGTTCACTTCCTCCACTGCCATTGTGAAACTACACCCCTATATAGGCAAACTACAATTCAACCGACATCATTCACAACTCCTCCTTCTGTTTGCTGATTGGCCTGGCTGAAATTCAATTGGAGAAATCAAATTCAATGAGAGAAATACCAGACGAAGCGCTGAAGGTAGATGAGAACCAAGTGGATTTGCACAGGAAGGCAATGGCCAGGCAAGATTGACAAGTTGAAAAACTTTGAGACTGGTTTTGTCATTGATGGTGGGATTTGAAGTTGAGTTTTGAGAAAAATCTTGTTTCACTGTTTCTTAGCTTATTTACATCGTCCTTGTGTTATTTGTTTGTGACAAGAGGCCCGAAAAATTTCCGATGCAACTGAGTCAATCTAAACTGAGACAAATGTAGCGAGTGGTGGGTGGTTGGAAGAGGCTGTAACGTACTTGTTTTAAAATTAAGCCTTTAGCAGCAGCAAAACACAAGCACCATGCGTCCAGGCTAAATTAGATTTGCAGGCAGCCTTTATACTGTATATTTATTTGCCTTTCAACAACTGATTAGTCTCCCATGGCCCTTGGAGTTTCATGCTAGACTTAGCATTTCAATTCAGCACACATCTCGCTTTATCCCGGAGCCAAATAAGTGTCTGTCTCCAGTGGGAGTTTCAGCCCACAAGAGCGCAACCACTTCTGAGCGTGGTGGAGGGGTGCGTGAGGAAGACGGCAAGGGAGGCAGAGAGGGGGGGGGGGAAAGGCATTGTGCACAAACTTGTGAAGATGAAAAATGACAATGAGTGATCGCCGCGAGGGGGAAGAGATCTTCTGCTTCAGACGGCTACGCAATTACAGCAGACGAACCCGACAACACATAATGCAGCTGGCTTTTTTTTTTCTTTCCCTTCCCTTTTCTTCCTGTGTGCTAGGCACAGCTGGAGAGGCAGCAAGGCTCCGTTGTTCCTCTGTTTCTTCTGCTGCCGCTCTTCGCAACACAGGCCCAAAAGCATCATCAACAGCTCTGAGACTGAGAGGGCTCGGGGAGCTGAGGGTGGCTGTTTGGAGCTAGAAAACACCTTACCAGTACATCTTAATGACAGGTGACAAATGAGCACCAAGTTCAGCTCGGTTATTCCCTGTTCATAAATCAAGGGCAAACTGCAGACAAGGGTGCATGTAAGAAGATTGGTTTACTCACTGCTCCAGAACAAACCTAAATGACACCAATGAAGCAAGCAACCTAGATCAAAGATGCAGGCAGTGGGGGGGGAGGTAAAATCCTGCGTGTAAGCACTCTGTCACGCCAACAGTAGCTCACCTTTTATAACCGACGGGACGCAAGTCAAGTGAGACGCACTATATAGCAATTTAAATGTTTAAATCATTTGTGGAAATAGATGGCCTCTTTTGCTCTGGGCTTTTGCTCAACTTGTCCTTTCTTTTCTGTGTTATCTACAAAAACCGTAGAGAGCAACACCGATCTAATCTTTTGGAGTTGAAACCAGATATTTGCATACACTGTTTAAAAATATATGTTTTTTTTTCTCACTCTCTGTCTTGCAGTAAATTAGACAATTTTTTTTTTCCTGATTCGGGTCAGCCAGAGCACCGAGATTATTCCTGTTTGCTTTAGGAATTTTGACTTGTTCCTCCTGACAGGACAGATGTAAATGAGTTGGATATGTTACGTTCTGAACTCAGACCAAGATTTTGAAAGCCTGGTATGGATTTTGGGCCACAAAATCAATGCCAGCAACAAAATGCCTTAAGCATTCTTCCTGCTCCGACTTTAATTATTGAATATTTGGTAATGTGGCCAACACGGACTGAATGGCTCCTTTGGCTTCCTCTGCTGCCATTGCCAAACTACAACCCTGTAGAGGCAAAATACAATTCTAAAACAGTGCAAAAACTTGACATCATTGTTCACTGCTTCTCCTTCAGTTCACTGATTGGCCGGGATGAAATGCAAACTGAGAGATCAAACTCAATGGGAGAAAACCCAGATGCACCACTGGGCAGAGATGAGTAGTAAAGCATTGGCTGTTTTTGAAAGCAACTTAAGTCGCCTTGTAAAAAGTTTGGAAGCTTGCTTAGGATTATTGAGGTCTAGTTTCCTGACTGATGTCTTGAGCTGTTTCTTCGTTATTTCCACGTAACATTCTATTACTCATGATACTTTGTGACGTGCCCCAATCCCTCCACTGCCAAGTACCACGCTGGTATTTGACAGCTGGAATGATTTTCTCTGCTGGTTCACAAGCTTCCCTGGATAATATACTTTTCTTTTGCTTTTGCTTATCTCACGGTGGATAGTAAATGGCTGACATTACTTTTGTTCTGGGTTTGAGACACACATTTTGCACCAAAACATGCTAATCTCTGTGAAACAAAACCCATGTTCTTCCTTAATGATGTTATTTTAGCATGCATATAGTTATTTGAAAAGATGAACGCGGCTCTTCCAGCCACTGTATCAGGACTTGTAGAGCTCCACAGTTATCTTCCTGATGTCATTGCTAATATTTTTTTATTTTTCTGTTATGCCATAAGTTGTTCGTAGTCATAGTTAGCCTCATCTATGTAAAATTTGGACATTAAACAAAGCAATAAAAATAATTTCTCTCATTATTCTGGCATTTGGCAACAGACATCAAAAGATTTCGTCTGATTTAATGTTAGACGGCGAGAAAATAATCGGTTGTGTCTTTTTATACAGTGTATTTAAATACCTCGATTCAACTATTCCAAGACTTTATGGGGAGAAAGGAAAAGAAAAAAAAAAGCGTTTTGATTCAAGGTCTTTTCATTTGGCTATCTATCCTCCCAGTGTCCCATTTTTACACCTCTCTTGTCCTCTTACCGCAGGCTGTGTTGGATGAGACGGATGCTTTTTGCCGGACTTTTCATTTGCCAGTGAGCCTGGCACAGGAATAATTACCTGTCTCTATGATCAATTACCTGATTACTCACCAGAGACGGGGCAGGATGGCTGAGGAACAAGAGCCTGGATCCGTACTTTAGCAAAGCACAGGGCTGCTGTAACCTTACGCATCCACAAACCACAAAAAAAAAGAAAGTAAATAAATAAGACCATCAAAGGAGACATAGATGTGTGCTTAGCATGCATACCTAATCGTTTCGAGCACATTTGACACACAAACACCGAGGGTCCTGATCTGGTCGTGTTCTCCTGGAAACCAAACAGCCAGCAGAGTCAAGGACACGCTGAGCGCTCAGCCAGAGAAAACACCAGGATGTCATCATGAACCATCCTGACACATTTTGGCGAGAGAGAATCCCTGAGTAGGGCAAGACGATCCCAGACTGCCTAGTTATGATGAAAAGTGTTTTATCCAAAGACAATTTATAAGACGAGAGAAAGGCTGTGTAAGGAAAGCACAGGAAATCACATATTCCTCTTCCTGTTGACTCCTCTTTGTGTCAATAGGTAACTTCTAATCGGAGTGGACAGGAGGCACATGTTCGATTCTGGGACCCCTCCTCATTTATTTAAAAGTGGACTTTATTTGACAATTGTCAGACAGGAAAGTGGGTAATGAGAGAGGGCAGAGGTCATCAGGCTGGGACTCGAACATGCGACAGCCGCGTCAAGAACTTATCCCTCCATACGTCGGTTGTGCTTCACCCGTATGATCGACCCCCTCCTAATTCAAATCTACATGCTCTCACTAGACTGTAACAAGAAATAACACTAGTTACCATAACTTTAGAAAATAAAGCAGAGAGCTGCACCTGATCCAGAACTCTGCTGTTCTCACTCGAACCATGAAGATAGAGCACATCACTCCAGGTCTAAAATCCTTACACTGGCTCAAGGACTTTACCTCAAAATGCTTTTGTTAGTTTATAAATCACTGAACAGTTTAGCAGCAAAATATATTGGAGGTCTGTTGTTGTTGTATTAGCCTTTCAGGTCTTCTGGTTTCTGGTTCTGCTCTGCATCCCCAGAGCCAAACTGAAGCAGCTTTCAGCTTCTATGCACCACAAATCTGGAACAAACTTCCAGAATCAAGACATAATGACAGGATTTGACAAAATGTAACGTTTATTGCTTGTTTCATAACTGATGACTGTATCATGTTTTCATGATATGAAGCACTCTGAACTGCCTTGTTGCTGACATGTGCTACACAAATAAACTGGACTTGAACTGACTATTCAACCAGAACTTAAACCAGCTGCTCGTTGAGTTAGAACATGCTTTCCAATGAGATTCGTTTGTTAGATTAAGAGTACCTTTTGAAAAAAACAACAACATTTAAGCAGGTATTGAGAATACTTTTTGTTTTTGCCAGGTTATATTCTGAAATATTGTATTTTTGTGAGCTGTGAGAGGAAAATCCCCATAAATAAAACAAATAAAGGCTTATAAACTCCAGTCAGTGTGTAATTAATCTAATGTGGTTTACTTAATGAATTGAGTTATAGAAACTGAATTGAGTTTTATGGATGCGTTTTTTATTAACACAGTGAATCTTGCCGAAGTAGGCATGGTTTGAGGTGCACAACATGTCCCAAGGGTTTATTTGGCCTTCAAATTACATAGATCTCAATTCAGTCAACCACTTTGGTGACGTGCTGGACAAACACGTCTAATTATTGAATGCACACCTTCCAACTTACAGGAGCCAGGAGCTAATATTCTGGTGCCAGATACCACAGCAATGCCTGCGGGGGGTCCGTAGGAGTGCTGCTGGTTCGGCAGTAAAACGTGGATCAATCTGGTAGGTGGTCGCAATGTTATGCCTCATCAGTGTAAAGTGCCTGATGTGAGGAGTGATTCAGAAATATTGCTATTCTAGTGAATCGGGATTTTACGCTCAGCAGGTCCCGCTATCTTATATCTGCAAGTGTGAATGCGTCATTACATTGTCTTATATACCCGAATCAAACACATAAAAACAGACAGAGCAGTTCCCAGGGAGACAGCTCATTCACACAAAGAAAATCAATTTACTCTATTTTAACCTGTAATGAAGACTGGCAGGCTTGAAGACACCAGCTGCCTTCCAGCCAGAGCTGATGGACGGAAAGAAGAAAAAGAAAAAAAAAACATGGCGAATGAGTGGCTGGATGGAGATTATAGTTGGTCCTCCTGCAAAGGTTAACGAAATTCTGGATTCATGAAAAGAAATTAGAACATTAAATAAGTGGTGTGATTGTCTCTCTTACGTATTGCAGAGTTCACTAAGCCAGAAACAAAGACAAAGGCTCTGCTCAGCGGGGGAAATCATGGCTATTAATATCTCTGCTTAGTACAAACAGAGAGTGAAAACCTTGATGTTGACTTTCATGAGAGGCAGACTGAGTGGCAGGGAAACACAACTGCCTCTCTGCAATCCGTTCTTCGCATCTTGCAGACGCCGCATTATCATAATATCGCCTGCATGGATTCCTTCGTCTCCACGCAATTATGACTCCCCCATTTTAAGCTCGTACGCGAGTCAATAAATCAACGGAAATGAGTCACAGCCACACTCTCCGGCTCATAGATATGCAGAAGTTATGATCCAGAGGTTCTCTTATTTCTCTCTACAGGAGAAACGATTGACCTTTTCCAGTCACTCCATGTGTCAATGCAAACAACAACAAAGCAGCCGCCTGGCAGGGGGAAAAAAAGGCTCGGCGGCCCATCATCATTCAGGCAACACGGACGGGGAGGGCATATCGCAGAGGAGTATGGTACCAATACGCTCACACTCATGTCAAGAATATCAAAAACGGCGGACATAAAGTCAGCTTGGAACTCACCGAGATGCTTGGAATGAGCAAATACTAAAAGCAAAGGAACGCATGAGCCCCCAGAGAGATGTAGTCGGGGTAAAACAGTTGCTGGTTGAATTCTGGGGATCGCCTCTGCGATGATTGTCGAGGGTTGAAAGCAAAGCCAGCACAAGACTGAATGAGAGCATAAGCAGAATTTAATTTTGGGAGTCCAGTTGTAGATAAAATCATCACCTGGTTTCCATCGCCGTACAGCGAACAGGGTTTCAATACAGACTCAGGAAAGTTGGATGAAAAGGGCCAGTGGATGGAAAAAACTGTCAGCAACAACCGTGTTGCATGGTCCCATCTTAACTGGACGTGTAGATTTGATGAAAACCTACACGTCCACATCCATATCAATAACTCAGGCTAATCAGGTTAGAAACCCAGTGAAATCCAAGGTAAAGTATCCTCTGGGTAGCTTACAGGAAATCCCAAGGCGTTGCTTGGCCAGAGGGAACACACACTAGCACCAGTGTATTCTGGATTTGCCCCGTGGTCTGCTCCCAGTGGGACGTGCCCAGGAGGCAACCTCATTAGACACCTAGACCACTTCAACTGACTCCTTTAACAGGAAGCAGAGCTTATTACCCTGTCTTTAAGGCGGAGTCTGGCTGTGGAGGGAACTCCTTTCTGTCATGATTCACACCTTATGCCTGGCTGTATTCAATCAACCCAAAAAGGTCCTATGAAAGAGGCCCATTGCTAGCCGAGGCCGAAACCTTCCATTGTTTAAGACGCATGTTGAGAACAACAAAAACAATTTAAAAATCCCAAGTGAATTTAAATATCACATTGATGAAATGGCCCAGTGTGGTCGCCGTTTTCGTCTGTTTTGCACAGACCTTTCACGGTCTACAAAACGCACCACGCACCACTAACATGAGTTCACAAGTTCTTCGGAGGAGAAAATAATGGTAATTGGCAAAAGCTCATTTTATTTGTCATGTTATTGAGAAAAGAAAAAAAAAGGGAAGACATCAATAAACTGTTTTCCCCTTACATCGGATCAGAACTGAGCCGGTGGGGAGTTTAATATTTCAGCATGTACTTTCTCATGGCATCGGACAATTGCTACTCAAAATCTGCTCTCGTACCGAAAAAGCGGCATTCTGACTACCCAAGTTTACAAGTAGTAACAGATTAATTACTTTCCCTTTCTTCTCTTTAGCCGTATGTAATGAGTCTAGATTTTAAAAAAAAACTCTTTTGAGCTGTCAGTTACACATCCTGTAGATGTAACGCTAGTTGTAGTCTACTTTTTAAAGCTTTTCTATAAACATCTTAAGTGGTTTGAGGTTTGCTTTCATGTCTAACTGCCCTTTGCTGCATCTTAGCTCGCTTTCTTCTTTCTTCTTCTTCACCAGGCTCCCCAACAACCAATGTCACCGTGAGAACACAAGTCATACATACTTTTATGACTTATTTTGAAGTCTGGGAATGTCAGAAAATGCTTGATCAAGTGAGATTACTCAAAGAACAATATGCAACGACAACTGGTATGACAGCAGCTGACCCATTTATTATTAACCAAGAGGTTTGCATGGGGGATACAAATGCCACTGGATAGAAATGCTAAATGCTGGAGCACTTTATCTCACATTGAGTGCATCTATCTGAGATTTTAGATGCAGGCAGATATAATCCGATACTTGTTGTTTGGCTTAATTCGGACCAATTTCCGATATAAATACCGGATTGGGACAACCCTTGTTAAGTGCAAAGGAATAAATGGGGTGTTGCTGTGTAGTATCCGATTCAGTCTTGGACTCTCCCAGTGTTTATTTGTATTCCAGAGTGAGACAGCAGAATGACTTATAGTGCTTTTATGAAACACTCAAATCATATTAAAAGTTCATTCTAATATTGATTTTATGTTGCTTTTAATAATTTATTAGGGCCGCCACATTACATTTAACATTTTGTGCATTGAAGAAAAAAAAAATAAATCCAGCAATTTTTAAAAACTTTCTTTAACAACAGTGGAACATTATGATAAACTGGCGTTCCTTGCTACATGCATGTTGCCCATGTTTACTTGAACCCTCCTCATCCTCTCTCTTCTCCCTCTTCATGACATGAACAGTGTCACCAGTCAAACATTCTGAATGACACCCCAGTTCTGAAAATGAAACCAGATGAAAAATGAAGAGCAACAGCAGCAGTGATAGCTGTGCGTGCGTGCGTGCGTGCGTGCGTGCGTGCGTGCGTGCGTGCGTGCGTGTGTGTGTTCTTTGTGGGGGTCTTAAGAGAGAGTGGATCACACTGTGGTCTTTTCAAGAATGCTGATTTATCTGGTGTAAGTGAAAAGCAGTTCCCACATTAGAGTTAATCTCAGAACCTGCTCCCATATTTATAAATTCATCAATTTTTCATCAGTCGACAGCCAAAAGACTCAAGAATATTCAATAATTAAAAGCGGACAAAACTACAGATCATTTGGACAATTTTTCTTTTCTGATTGTGTTCAGAGTTGTAGTTTATGACAGCTGTATTCATTGCTGAATTTCAGAACTTTGTAAAAACAAAAAATAAAAATAAAAACGGAAACAAAATGCATTGCTTTGTCCCAAGAACAACTTGGATTGTCTTTGCTGTTAAATATTAGTTTCAATGGAAGCTAACAGATAGGAGTAATGTCCACCTGCCCTTAAAAAGGTTTGGTGAAGATCCAGAAGCATAAATAATTTAGTGCGCTCTCTAATCCTCTAAAACCCCGTCATCTATCTCTATGTTTAGGCAAGGTCTACAGCTCTAAAGTCCCTCTTGTAAATATATTCTTGCTCATCTGCAAAATGTGCAAACCTCTAGGATTTATTCACTATGCTCGACTGAGTACTCAAACTTGTCAAATTTGCTCATTTCAGTGGGAATATCAGTTGCGCTCAGGATTTTAGTGTCGATATGAGAACCTTCCTGTACACCAAAAATTCAACCTATCCATTCAAGAATGGACGTAAAAGGGCAGTAATATGCATTTTCCAGGCACATTGTGTCATTTTATGGCATAATTAAGAAAATATGTTACCTTCGGTTGTTATAAAAATGCTCTATATATATCTTAAAAGAAATTTGACTTTGAAATTTAACTCTGTGAAATTGGGCCTCTGTCTCTTTAAGAAGCTCCTGCTCCTTCTGACTCCCCAACAGCCACAACTCCATTCCTCCTTGAGTTCTAAACTAGCTAAATACCAATTAAGCATCGCATTTAGACATTGCTTAACAATCTCATGATCATTATCTGCAGGATAAAAGATTATTCTGCTACAATCTGATGTCGTTGTAAAGGTTTGCTGTCCTTCTCCCTACACATATTTCACGTTTCTACTAATAAATACATGTTCCGTTTTAAACAGAACATAAATTCTGCATGTTTAAGGAAATAATCATTTACATTTCAATAACACCACACCCAGAAGTGGTAGTGTAGAATGAACTGTGTAAAAATATTTTGATCAACCAGTCATACACTCGCTATTTTGAATAATCCTGATCATTTCAGACTTCCTAAATAGTGTTCACTTCCATTTCTTTTTTCTTATTCCAACCTTAAGAGTCTTTACATATTTTTGCCACAGGATGAACAGTATTTTACCGATGGCAGTAGTTTCCCCAGCATTGTAAATCAGGAGTAATCTCCGTTGAATTATTTAGCAACTGAATTAAGTGGCATGCATATGAAAAAATAAAGTATTTATTTTTTTCCAATGGAATGATTTATTCAAAGAAACACTGTTGCATTTTCAGCCAAAGCGTGAACAAACACATTTTTGCAAAGAGGTGATTTGCATTCAGTTTTATTCACATCACCAGATAGGGAAGCATCTTCAGTTTGTGGGCTGCTTCGGTGAAAACATGCCGGATGATGGCACACAAACAAAATAAAAAAAAAACTGAATTGCCAAAATGGCTCTATTTTCTTCCTTTTTGCAGAACTCTCTGGTCCACTGAATGCAGAGAGGTTGGAGATCCATGATGTAGCTGTCAGGGTTGAAACGCCACAGAATGACACAGAAGTTTACCGACTCCTTCCTTTAATTCATGCTGTTCTGGAGCCAGCTCTGACTCACTGGGTCACACACTGTCATGAATCACAGAGAAAAGCCCAGAGTGAGCGGTGCTTACTTCTCACGTGTGCATGTGTGAGAATGTGTGTGTGTGTGTGTGCGTTTGTTTGTAATACCTTGTGGGGATGATTTTCCTGACATATACTACGTTGTGGGGACCAATTGCTCCTCCTGGGGACCGGAGCCTGGTCCCCACAAGGGGAAACCCTGTTTTTGGGTCAGGGGTCAGATTTAGGGCTAATGTATGAATTGAGTTTTGGTTAGGGTTAGGTATGTGATGGTTAGGGTTAGGAAAAGGGTAAAGGTAAGGTTTAGGCTGTAGAAATGAGTAGAAATGAATGGAAGTCAATGGAAAGTCCCCACAAAGATAGCAACACAAACGTGTGTGTGTGTGTGGGTGTGTGTGTGTGTGTGTGTGTGTGTGTGTGTGTGTGTGTGTGTGTGTGTGTGTGTGTGGAGTGGGTGGGGATATTAAGAAACTAAAAAAAAACTGAATGTGAAACAATTCAACTAATTCCCGTTATTTTTGCTGCAAAATGTGATTGTTGATATCGAACAACTTGAAGCATGTTTCTGGTTTCTGCTTCCTATAGCAGAAAAAACTTGACTGTGTTCTTCCACGGAGATGGAAAACACTCATTAATGGCAGCATGTGGTGCCACAAGCAGCTCTTAGGTTTAGGGGGAAATTATGTTTCATAAAGGAGGAGGTTTGTTTAGGCAGCATAAATAAAATCATTATTTTAAACCACCTTTTTTTGTTTACCCTGAAATGAATGTTGAGCCAAAACATCCAATTGTCACAAAAAAAAAAAAAAAAAAAAAAAAGCAAAATCAGACAAAATCTGTTGTGGGGCAAGTATCTTTTCACAACAATGTATTAATAGCATTGCCTCTCACCAGTAGACACTCTACAGAGAAAATGTAACACAGATGCAATCATCCATAATGCATTATGCTGGGCAAGTGTTCATGTTGCAATGTGAGTTTGGAGTGTTGAGAGAGGATATTTGGCATATTACACTGTGAATAATGGCTCCAAACACATGTGCACACATTTTCTTGCACACACAGGCGCACACACAAACACACAATGCACTGAGTTGGTCTGACGTAGGAGCGGCTTCGACAAAACACATCTGGGTGAGAACCCGCACGCTGTGGATTGAGCCAGTAATGACATGGGAACTATATTAGTCATTGTTACAGTGTGTTTACTTTATATTCTGAGCAAAGGTAATAATAATAATAATATATAATAATAATATATACAAACTGATCACTGAACAGAGGGAGATATTGTGTCTGTCAATAATATTTATTGACAGGAGAATATTTACTGAGACCTTGGATGCTGCACTTGTTATATTTATTGAGCACTGACTGAAATGTCCAAATAAAACCTGTTCATGAATATCGACAAACATAAAATATAGAAGAGTGTACAGGGTTGGATTCTGGGTAGTGAATCTGTGCTTGCTTTTTTGCAAACGCATGAATGATGGGATGCTGCTGAACTGTTTTCTTGCTTTATTCAACCAAATTCAGTAGAGTAGAACATATTTATTAATAAAGATAATGTTGAAATGAGTCATCAACCCACCTGGTGGTTAATGCGACAATAGAGCATGTTCAGAATTTGTTTTGGCAGTATGGATTGAATTTGCTCATTTTTATTCATTCAAATTAAAATCTGGGAGAAGTAAATGGAAAAAACAAAAATGCAAAAGATCCTGGATAAGCCCCCACTTTGGTGGGCAAAAACAAAAAAAAAAAATTATTACAGAGGTTCAGAAAATGAATTTAATGAGTCAGAAAAATAAAATTTGAATGGGAACTTATAGAGTCACAACACTGGCTTTTATAAACTCACTGCAACAAGTGAGTAAAAATTCATGCCAAAGTATCCAACTTTTTCTGCAGCCTAGGATAGTTAATTTGGCTGAAAAGTTACTTGTAAGTTAGTTTTGCCACACTTCTCTTATTTCAGCTTGTCTTATATCTTACTTGAGATATTTGCACTCCAAACTAGACAAAGAACACTTAGTAAAATGTTTTGTTCTTGCAGTGCACAGTGCATTGCAAAAGTCCTCACCTTTGACATTTTTCATTTAGAGTCGCATTGCAATATGATTTATCTGGAATTCTTTTTTTAACTTCAAACTTCTGGCATTTAGCAAACAGAAATGACGAAGGCCTTTGAATTCTACTGTAGGTTGAAAGAGGATTGAAATAGAATCAGGAAGGAGATGATTCACAGCTAAACTGATCTCATTGTTCAAATTGCTGAGTAGCAGAGAGAATTACATGGACTTTGCCACGTCTACTCCAATCCCACATTCAGCATCCAATTAATCAATTAAGAGCCAATCGACTTTGAAATGGGACCGGTCCCGCTGAGAGAAACTTCCACTGCAGGAACTGCCCTGCAGACAACGCCGTGCCTCTGACCATGTCCTCGAGTTGAACTTTCAGGATCCGAGTGACTGTGCATCTGTCTTCAGTTGCTCCTCCTCTTTCTCTCTCTCCCATCCTCCTCCTCCTACTCCTCCTCTGTCTCTGAACTCACTGTGGCGGTCCATATGGACGGTGGGAAAACTGCAGTGTGTGCAAACCTGTACAGACGTCCTGTGGAGCGTATGTTTGTTTTCATGGCATGCTCCTCGACAACAATCAGAATTCAGCGCTGCCTTTCGCCACAACAACAGACGCGGCGTTGGACCCAGCTGCTTTCATGTGTGCTCCTTCAAAGTGTCTTTTTATTCCGCTTTCTTATTTATTTCCCCAACCAGAAGCCCCGGAAGATTGCTTTGATGTGGCCCGTCCCTCGGTGTCCCTCTGAGGAAAATGACAAAGCGCCATGTCACAGAGGAATGCTGAACATGTTGTGGCCAGTCGCCCAGGTCAGCCTGATGACAGCGGGCCAGTTTTGTAGTTTTGTCGACTGCTGCTTTTAATGTGACAGTGATCTCATTCTCTCCATCTCTCTCTCTCTCTTTCTGTGTTCAAGGAGTTGTGTGTTCAGCCTTCTTCCAAGTGGCTGGCTGTAAGGAGGAAGAAATGGGGAGATGAGGGGGAGGGGGGCACATTTCATTAGCTTTCAATTCGTGTTGAATTTATTAGTCCCATGCTGGTTCTGCAGGATGGAAGGCTGCTTAAGAAGGGGAAAATATCTTCTATATAGACACCTTTTTTCTCCATCTGCTTACAACATGTGCGGAAAATGACCGGGAGACGTACGGAGCCGGAAGGAGGATGGATATTGGACAGATAGGCAAGTGGATAAGGAGAGCGGAGGAATCCGAGAAGGCGGGAATAACAAACCCGCCTCATAACAGGGGCCTGTGGGGAATAAAAGAAAAAGACTGCGGCGGTTAAAAAGTGTGTCAGATCGTTTACCAGCGGGGGATGCGCGACTTCATCAGCCCTGCAGAAAGGCACTTGTCTAGTCAGCACTGCAACAAAGGAACAGCCACGGCTTTATTTGTGAGCCTGGAATGTTCCTGTGTGCGCAGGGCCAGCACCCAAACAGCCGCCCCTCAGCTCTACCTCGAGAGGGAACATGGACCTGACCTGTGCCAGACACAGACGCAAGTTATTGTTGCAGGTGACCCGACTGGCCTGTAGCTGTTTAACAGCTGAAGTGACCCAGCAAAGAGCCATGTCTGAATCACAGAGACTGATGTGGCTCAGAACACATTGACGTTGTACTATATACCGATTTGAGCAGGTGGCAATGTAAGGGAGCACTGATATGTAAAATCAACTTTTTTTTTTTTAGCTGTACATTATGTTATAATGCTATCAAAAACATGCCTGGAGTGTCGCCTTGATTCTTTCTTGCATGTTTGAGAAATCTTTTAATCTCCTGTGGTAGCATTATGTATTTTCCAGGCGCACAGTGCCAGATTGCGGCACGATTAAGTAACTGTTTTATCTTCAGTTGTTATCAAAATTTTAATATATATCAAATATGACTTGAAAGAAATTTGACTTGGTAATTTAACGCCATGAAATTGGGCCTCTGTCTCTTTAAAAAGTCCTGCTCTTTCTGAAACTTTGCCTTCAGGAAGTCATCATAACATCTCTCCTCTACTGTAAAACGGTGTAATGCTCAAAAAAGTCAGTTTTTCCCAGATGAGATTTTTCTACCATGCAGCAGATACACAAATTATCTGCTGGATTTTTTTCAGGATGAGCTTAGATGATCTTACAGGAACATTTCTTGTGAAACTTTAATGATTGCAAATTGTACTCATGTGAAAACAACATGCTTAAGGTGTTAATCATCCACTTCAAATGCCCAAGGTACATGTGATGCACATGTGAAGCCAATAAGTTGCATGAGACGAACGTCTGAACGACGGCAGGGCCTGGAGGGGCTGGGTAGGTGCCACCTAATAAATCCCCCCATGAACACCCAAATTTTAGACCGTAGAATGAAAACGCACTTGTTAGTAAGAGGACACAGCTGCAATCATTTACAAATGTGATCGCATTCTGTAAAGGTGTGTGTATGTGTGTGTGTGTGTGCGTGCCTATGCTACATATTCTTTTAGCTGAATAACTCTTAATTTGTTTAGGCTGACTAATACAAGTACACATTCCGATGTTTACTATTAAGTTTTGTTCAAAGGTACTATATGCCTGTGCTATCTGTTTTCTTTTGGATTTCAAAAAATGTACACTGTCTGTTATATTCTTTTATATTTGAACTTTTAGCCTGAACACTGGAAAAATAAGTCTTACATATCAGTCATTTTAACTTTTTGGGGTGAACAAAAATGTAGTAAAATTGAAACATTATCTTCAGCAATTCCTATTCAAGCGCTCATCTCTTCCCAAAGAGAGCAAAGCTGACAGGGGACAGTGAATGAAATAAAACGAGTTACTTTTGTAAGTGAATCTGATCATTTCAACATGTTAATGTCCATTCATGCATTATTTAAATCACAGTATGTCATGTCATTAAAATTTGAGAGCACATAAGCTGTTTGAAACATAAGCCTTTACTACAGAAGGGGATTAGGACCACTGGGGGAAAACATTAAGAATTCTCAGAATTCTGAGAATAAAGTCAGAATTTTTTATTTATTTATTTATTTATTTTTGTGTGTGGCCCTAATCCTCTTCCGTACTTTCCTCTAATGGCGAGTAATACAAAATGCTCTATTTTTAAACAATAAGAACTTCTGGGAAAAATACTCAAACACCTTCTCCCCGTCCACAAAACACATGCAAACTGGTTTTGCGAACTCCCATAATACGCACTCGTTCAGATTTGTGCACAAACACGTTCGAGGTTCTAGAGGAGTAAGAATGAGGCGCTAATTCAAGATGGTGACGAAACCTTCGGCAATAAAGAGTAGAAGACATAAGTAATGTATTTCACATCAATTCTCTCCAGTTCTCAAAACACGACTGACTTTAATTGAATCCGACCATTTCAGGTTTAGGTGGAAACTTCGGCATAAACACAAAAAGAGAACAGGAAAGTAAAAGTGTGTGTGTGAATTAGGAGGAGGGCTACTTCATAAGAACACGGCACAGTTGTTAACCCTCTTTATAACTATTGCCTTCTTTGCACAGACGAACAATGGGATATTAGCACTCAGCCTCAATAAACACGTTACGTCGTTGACCTCTGCTCCTCTGAATCATCCTCCTAATTGCCGGAGGCCTCAGCAGTGTGGAGCTAAAGGGCCTCTTCTGTTTGGGCGTTCAGCTTCATTAACTTAAGAGAAAACTTTCTTAGAAAGAGATCCGTTTTTTACCCCTCCACCGTTTCATTGCGTTTTAAAGACAAAGTCTTCAAATTTGGCGTCCCCGATTTCTGTCCGTCTAATCCGAACACCAAACGCGGCCCCTTGTTGAATTCCGAATTATTGTTCACGTTCCCGTGCAATGCTTTAGTCACACAAGAGGCGAGGCAAACCCCCCTGTCTTAACAAATGCTCCGGCAGCAGGCCGACGGGGACTGCAAAGCGTGTCCAATCAAATGTCAAAAGAGCAGCGAGGCAACACCAAACTATCTCCTGACTTTCTTTTCTTCAATCTTCTCCAGTTGTGCTCTGAAACGACAGAGTTGCTCTGTGGGTTTTCAGATAAGGCGAACCAGCAGACAAACGTGGGAAACCCATCGACGGCTATGACAGCCGTCCGGCGTCCACGTCGCTCAATGCACGTTGACATCTGCCGCAGCCTCTAGATGTGGGTTTTTGTTGTGTCTCTTGGAGATGGTATCATGTTCGATTGTTTCTTCATATCAAGGAGAAGGGAAAACAGTGAGTGTGAGATTATCGCCCCTTGAGGAGATTTAAGGTTTAAAACGCTGCTCAGTCCTTCAGGATCAGATGAAATGCTTGGAGCTGAGCCTTTTGAGACGGCACAGCGCAATCTCTTTGTTATGCGTTTCATTGGTAGGGGCCAATTATCGCATCAGTGCCAGATTGTATCGTTTCAGATCAGACCTGTTTTCTGTGTTTGACATGTGAGATTAAAATCCCACAGTGCCTGCCTCAAACAGAAGATACCGGATCTCCAAGGAAATAAGCATTGAGGATAAATAAATCTGTGCAGATGACGGTGAAGCATCTTCCTTGGTGTATCCTGCACCAAAACGGTCTTCCTCGCCTGTTTTCCCCTCAGGCGATTACACCTCCAGGTCTCTGGAGGAGCCAGCTGTTTCTCAGCCTTGGGACATGTTATCATCACCTCCTTTACGACCCGGTTTCCCCAAGTTCTCGCAGAAAGTCTCGCAAATTTCACCTGTTCACCCTTCACGGTCCTGGAGGAAAGAAAGGATCTGTTGAAAGACGTCTGCACTCGTTTGACTCGTGCAGCACACAAGGACGTGTTCGTGCGTTACTATGCAAAACTGCAAATACCGTAAGGGTACAACAGTGACGTGTCGGGCTGGAGTTGTGAAAGCGGTTGTGATTTTGGTTTGGGGGAAAGCGCTTAGCAGAAGTTGAATTTATAGGACCGTAATTACTCCTTCATGAGACCCAGCCAGCGGGCTGTCATGTACTTCTATAAAGAAATTAAGACAGCTTGTGCCATATTCTAATTAGGAGCAAGCCCTTGCTGAAGCTATTTATAATTTATTCTATTTTAATAAACCTGCTGCACTCACACTATGAAGGCCTCAAACTGAATAAGAGTGCACCATTGGTAAAATTCATAAATAAACGAAGGAAAGCCGCGGTGGCTGAACTGTAGAGATCAACTGTCAGAGCCTAGTGATTAGCAGAGCTCACTCCTCATCAAAATGTTTGACCAAGACTTGAACTGTGTTGGCCAGAGTGAGTGTGTGTGTGTGTGTGTGTGTGTGTGTGTGTGTGTGTGTGTGTGTGTGTGTGTGTGTGTGTGAACTGAAATTCTTGTTGCTCCAGGCTGATCCGAGTGTGCTGGGGTCCAAACATTTGTATCTGTTGACTCTGTTCTGCAAAAGTGGAACAGAAACGTTGTGTAATGAGCTGACAGTTCACAAAGACATGTTGCAACTCATATAGTAGGACACAGTCAGGATTTGACTTGGTGCAATGCCTTACAAATCTTTTGAATTTTTTATTTTTCACTTATTTTGATGCAATGACCACACCATTCAACGTTTTCTATTTAGAAAATCAGAGCATATGGGTTGAATTTTTTATTTTTTTACAAATTAAAATGTGAGAAATGTGGCCTCTTTTAGTCAATATGAGTTAATGTGTGTGTGTGTGTGTGTGTGTGTGTGTGTGTGTGTGTGTGTGTGGGTGTGTGTGTGTGTGTGAGATTTAATCTGAGTAATCTCAGCATAGTCGAGGACGAGGCAGACTTTGTGCAGGTCTTTATAAAACTGAATATCTCCTAGAACGTCCAAGAACGACACAAGTTCGTCCGACGCAGACGGTTGATGCAGATGGAGACTTTTTTTTACTTTTAATCAAGGTAAAATTATCATTTTCTCACAATGGAAAAGGTTGAGTACAACATTATAAGAAGAAACGTCTATCCAGAGACTTTTACCGAAAAGCCAACTTTGCTGCATCCAAATCAGCTTTTATTTAATTTATTTAACTTAGCTAAACATTACGAAAGAAAGAGACCCGAATCCTGTTCTGATAATTGAGACTAAATATATTCTAAAGAGTACAAAGAAATGGAAAATTATATGCTTTTTTTCTTACTCCAGGAAATACGCAAAATCCTTTCAAGTTTTTAATCTATGACAAACAACATCCATTACGTACAAATAAATTAATACGTAAAATAACTGCAATATTTGCCTTATTTTCTAGGCCCACAAGTAGTTTTTACTCTACGATTTTGATCCAGGTGACATAAACTTTGGACATTCTCGGTTTAGATCAAACCATATTTACATGTTTAAAATGGCCCAGTCAAAGTCAAGACCAGAATCCAAATGAGAACTGACATCAAGAGTGATTGAATTTAACTCGACTATTTGTGAAACTCGAGCTCGAGTCGCTGCAAGTCTCCGGATCTCTTATCATTGTCTGTTTTGTTGTGACACCAAAACAAAAACAGAAAAGTCAAAAGCATAAAATTATATGAAAATATTGTTTTCTTATCGCAGCAAAGCATTCAGACACGGCTGCACTCTTCACTTCACGTTTGCAGCTGCCTTTCCCCTCTCAGCTGTCACACATCAAGTAAACCCAGACAAATGAATAATAGAAGCCGCATGTTGAACCCGCAGACGCTTAATATCCTGAAGGCGATGTTTTGTGATCTGCAGAGGTAGCCACTGTTTAAACGGCACAATCTGAAATTGTAAGGCCAGTGTTTGCTCATGCTGGCGCCATTGTTAATTTTTTTTTTTTTTTATTAAATAAGATTTTCTGCCTGAACAAAAAGAGGTACCTGTAAGGAATTGAAGAGGTCTGATCAGCAACCAGCAGACCTGAGATTTCATAAATAATCAACATGCTGGTTGTGTTGCAGTTACCCTCAGGGAGCGAGAAACATTTTAATGGCAAAACATTCAATGTGGACCTGATGAAATGACTGGTGACGATGCGCCTTTTCTTTTTGGAACATAATCAAATTGAAATCAATTATGAACAAAACATATTTTGATGTGTACTCCTCTTCAAATGCGATAGATAAGGGTTTAAAGTAATGACATGGCTTCAAAGTCAACGTAAAGTATAATATTAGTCCATATTTAGATAGATATTGGTATATTGTATTATCCATGCTTTAAAACACACGGCACCGCTCATCTATCTTGTAGCATTGCTAATATGGCCATTTCCTAAGTTGATCATGTGTTGAGCATACCTCTACCCCAACTCATCATCTCTAATACTGGCTTGTTTCCCTGTTGTAGTTTGAGGAAATTTAACATTTACTCAGTTCTTCACCGTACTCAGACACCTCATGGATGAATTAATCTATTTTATTACAATAAAGGATAACAAAGGGGGCATCAATGCACAATCTGTGAACATTTTAAATGTAAGTGAAACATGGCATGCGCTAGGTGGTGCACTGTGTAAGTGAGCAAGTTTACTATATAGGATTTGATCATAGCTGGGGGGAAAAAAAAGAAAAGAAAAAAAAATCTGTTGCTCAGTAGCGCCACTTGCGCTGGCCCAGCGGCAATACCTATCAGTCTTGTGTTATTACAGCCCTCATGACCGCGACAAAGTCAAGACAGCGATACTAACACGAGAAAGTCTGGATCTGAGCTGTCAAAATAAGACAAACTGTAGTTCACAGGTAATATAACTTAACTCAAGCCTTCATTGTTTTTTTGTACACGAGATGAACAAAACTGATTTCTATTATGCCTAACATGACATCAATAATAATAATAATAATAATAATAATAATAATAATAAGCATTATTATACAATTATTATTATTACAATACTACTACTACTCATACATTTCACTAAGTTAACTATGTAATGTTATTAACTTAAACTACAAACGTAATAACAGCAACAATACTGTTGTTATGACTAAAAGGAAAGGGTTACAATTACAATAACAGTAACAATAACAACAATGATAGTAATAATACTAATAATAATTATTTTCATTAATTCAGTTTTATTTAAATTATGCTACTGAGTTGCAACTAATCTGAGATCTTATTTATTTTTAAGAACTGTATATTTATAATGTGAAGTCTGCCATAATTTTTAGTGACTGCGTGCTTTCATTTACCTTTTTCTGCTGGTACACCTGATTTTCTCCACTGCATGACACTGTATTTTCTTCTGTTTATCTGATACTACTACTACTACTACTACTACTAATAATAATAATAATAATAATATTTTATGACTAAATTAAAGGTTCCAACACAGAGAAAAGAACAGACAAGAGTGAAGAAAATATCTTGACAAGATGCAGTGCTTTATGGGGAAAACGTGGAGGGCGTTCTAGTAAGCTAAAAGGACAAAAGACACCTTAAATATAAGACAGTAGCAGAGCGAGAGAAATTTCTTTACTTCTCTTTTATTTATTAAAAGCTTTATGTCAAAATCGTCCACTAAATGTCTCTAATGAAACTGTAAAACTGGCTTTTATTTTGGCGGAAACGTCGTTCTGTGTGCGAGGTGTCTCCGAGGACGCGCTGCTAGCTTGACGAAGCTCTGACCACGAATGAGCCAATAGGCTGTGGAAGGCAGAGTTGTCCCTGTGGCCGCCATTAAAGAAAGGAATCCATGAATTCAAATGGAAACCAACAGGAACCGAGGCTCTAATAATGATCAAAATCTCTGCTGAAACGTAGGCCGGTGCCAGATTTCGAGACGTTTCGCCAGGATGTATTTCATTTTTTGGATAAATTTAGCGATGGAGGAGTGAGACGAGGCGTTTTTGTTTTATTTTTTATTTTTTTTTTAAAGCGGAGACCGTTTTAGGGCTAAGGGGGAGGGGGAGAGTTGCTTCTTTGCTCTCCTTTTCTTTTTGTTTTATGAACATTTTTACGCTCTTTTGAACATGGTTTTACGGCGTACTTTTGGGATGTCGGCGTAGGGACGGCATTGTCTCTTTTATCCGCTTCTTTTTTTTTATTTTTTATTTTTTATTTTATCTCTGGCGGAGGAAACTGCAGTCGGAAGGTTGTTTGTTGAATTAACTCCTCCAGCCAAATGTTACAGAAAAATATTTCTCGCTGATTAGGCTTGCACAGAAAACACTCACAGAGGCTAATTGTTTTTTAATTTCCCCTGGACGTGAAAACGATGGAGAGTTGGATCTCGCAGTGAAGAAGGATGAGTTCTTGTTTCGTACCGAACGGGGCCAGCTTGGAGGATTGCCATTCCAATCTATTCTGTCTGGTAAGAGATTTAAAACTAAAGGAAAGGAGCCATTTTTAACTAGCTGAACGGGGGCTATGCTAACGTTAGCCACAGAGGCATCAGTTGATAGTAGCTTAGCCAGGCTTAAGGCCCTGTCAAAGCTGACATTAGTAGACGACAGGGTTATTTTACTTTAAATGAAAATGATTTTTAACACTTTATCAGCTGGCTTCAATGACCTGTCAGTTGGCGTTAACTTTCTGTTCAAGGGTGACTGCTCGTAAACAAAACTCTCACCCTCCTTGAAAGCTAAAGCTTGTGTTACTACATCTCATTTAACATTTAGTTTGCCACAAGGGATGGAAAACTGTGCTTTTTATGCCCCCCCCCTTTTTCGTACTACTACAAACCTCGCAGTAATGATGTCGTTGCACTTTCTCCCGTTCGCCTCGGCGCCTTGTTTATTATTAACCTGCTACTATCTGGTTTTCGTCGCATTTCCACTATGTTTTATCAAGCGGGGAGCCGCAATCCAAACACTTGATGCACTTCGCTGAGCAGCTTTGAGTTGGAAACTGCCAGACCTTTGAACAGTCGCTGCTAGATAGGGCTACTGTTTATGTTTAATGCTGACACCTCCCGAATGAACTAGCGGGTGTCACTGCACAGCTTGTCCAGACAAGCCCGCCCTCTCTTTAAAAGCCTCCTCTTCTGTTTTTTTTTTTTTTTCCTCGAAAGTTTTTCACGCTTTATGTTATTGTAAAACAAAAACAACATTAAACATAGTAGACGTAGTTATTGTTGCTTATGTTTTTTTGGTAGTGCCTTAGTCTGCTTGGACTTCATATTCTGGTATCAGCACCAACTAGGACACAGGCTGATTATATAATGGTTGGCATTCAAAACCCCGGGCAATACAAAAAAAAAAACCAAAAAAAAAAAAAAGGAAGGGAAAAAGGTATCAGCATGCCTCTCTGTTGAAATGAAACTTATCCCGCCTTTCATCTGGATGTTTCTTTATGTGATCGTGTTGCCAGTTGTGGCTGCTTAACATCACCCTAAATAGCTGCGGTCGGAGATCTCCGATATTATTTAAGTCCCATTTGAGACAAACAGTGCATTAGGAGCCACAGCCTGCCTGCTCCATATTCTTGGCCACAGCAGCAAACCTAGTGGGCCTGTTTACAGTCCGTCCTCTGGCCAGATGCTCAGGAAAACAGTGGGGAGGGGGAGCGTGTGTGTTGTTGCAGTTAATTGGCTTGTCAACAGGTTTAACTGTAGCTGGTTATGGTGCCGAAGTTTTAAAAAGGGTTAAAGTTGGGGGGGGGGGATAAAGAAAATGGCTGTCAGTTTCCACTGTTGTATTTTAAAGTGCAGGTGCAACAGTCAGTCTCCAACAGATGAGAATCTGCATTATTATATGCATAAAAATGTAAGTTCTCCCATAATTTCTTTAGTCTATGCATGGGTTTTTTTTTTTCAGTTAATTGAAAATCAGATGATGATACGGTATGTTGTCTTCCAAGAATTGGGATAATCTTGTAATTCATGTTCTGCTGAATCAAAAACACCAAACCAGCTGCAGATTTAATTTTTTTTTTAAGGAAAGCAGGCCTGCGAGAAAATCCGATTCAACCACGGAAAACCTGATTGCTACGCTTTTTAGTATGAAGTTCTTTTGATGAAAAGCCAGCTGAAAGCGTCAGGAGTTTGTGTAAAGCAGAGTCGTGAACACCTGCTGCGCCCTGCCGGTCAGCTGGCTTGCGGCAGATATGACTAGGAAATGTTTCAGGTCAGACACCTGGCCTCCAAACTAAAGGAGCGCTGCAAAATTTAACAATTTTCTACACTTCTAGCAGGCGCTTGTTTCATTTTTGTTTTGTGTTCAGATCAAAACGGAACAAATGAAGGGTTATATATTATTATAAATGTAACAGCAGATGCTATTTTAGCAGCAGTATGAATAATTTTTGCTTTTCTGTTTCATATTTTTGTTGTAAACGCTGCGACACTATCTCAATATTATGAGAAACTCGTACCTTTGCGGTAGCCGGTCAGTTTAATGTCCGCAACTTTAACATTTCATGTACAATTTCATTGGAAAATAAAGTGATTGAATGCTGCAGGAGGGGAAAAAAGTAAGTTTTTTCTTTCTGTTGCAGTCCCTCTCTTGTGCTGTGCAAACTGCACAGATTACATATGCAGAGCTCTGCCAGCGAAACCCAAAAGGGGGGGGGGGTTAGACTTGAGCAGGGAAATGCCTCATTACTAATGCTGACATTAAACTCATTCTAATAACAACATGGCCCGAAACGCCACCCTGCGTTTAGCCGCTTCCGAAGCCCTCCGCCCTCCTAAAGGTAACATTTCCCTGCAGAAAATTCCCACTCTCTCTCCCCTCAGCACCGCTCCCGCTGGCTCCGGACCGCGCCGCGCCGAACTCGTAATTATATTGTTTACGACCTCGCTTGAAGGCAGGGTTGGCTACGACGCGACGGACACGACGGAGGCTGGTCGTCGTCGGCGGTGCCGTGCCCGGCTGGCTAACGTTTTTTTTTTTTTTCTTTTTTCCTCTCTCTTTCTCTTTCACTGCATGCTGAGACTAAGCATAACACCACTGCTGTTATGACTCACTTGCTCAACATAGTCCACTTTGTGGTTTTATGGCAAAAAGAATGTGAACACATTGTGGTAGTTTACTCCCCCCACTCCCCTCTGTTCTTCGGTGGATGGCATGATGCTGTTGGTGCAATAATATTCTTAATATTGCAAGTAAGACCATGAGAACTCTGTCCTCGGGTGTACCTGTGAGACCTTTAGCAGCTTTCTTCTACATTTAATTGATTGAAATCGTCGTCGAGTACGGGAATGAATTTGTATCACTTTCGAAAAGAAAAATGCCAGAGCACCTGCTAGTTTCAGGTTCGCTTCAAAACAGGCTCACTCGGTTTGGAAAGGTAAATTGGCAGGAAGAAGAAACTTGGTAGGAGAAGGAGCATCTGTGACTTGATTTGAGCAGCCTCACCTGTTGTCTCGCATCTTGAAAAGGCAGCTGCTCGAACACAGTGTTCCCTATTCAGACCCAGAACCCGAAGTTGCCAGAGGGGAAGGTAAGCTAGCTGGCAGAGTACTAGAGGTCGCGACCCTGCCGAGTTATAAAGTGTGCGTCACCTCAGGAAAACGTCTCCCCTCTCTCTATCCAGCGGCTTCGGCTTTGCAATCCCAGCTAATGCGCCGGTGTGATTCCTGGGCTCTGGCGTTATGAAATCTAAAACTCCCCATGACTGGCGCTGGCCACGCCGCCCGGGACGCTTCTCCCAAGCAGTTGCTCCGCATACCTGAGTATTTAGTAAGAAGCGAGCAGGAAGGAACGCCGTGTTGATTCGCAGGGCTGGAAATGTCTGAGGTACACTCATGCGCACAGCCTGGGAAGCAGGGCTGTTGGAAGGAAATACTCAGGAATCTTTGGCACTCTATATATTTTTCTTTTTTTCTTTTTTTTTACACGCAGTCTGTAACTAATTTATTTAGAAAGTACAAACAGCGCAACTGCAGACGGCAAAGCTATCTTTGGGTGCAGAGTTGTGGCATGCTGTTTTTCTCGTTTCGATCTCAGGGGGATTTAAGGACACTTTGATCTAGAATTTGTGGGGGGTTTTTTTTCTTCTTGTGCATAAAATTGGAGGAAACTCAGCTGTAACATCTAAAAGCAATAGGTTGACTTAAATAGAGATGCACCAAGCAGACTACAGTTTGTAAACCTTTGACCTATCGGTGGGCGAGATGGACTTTAAAGTTTTCATCACGATATTTCGTGGTACTATTGTGATGACAATAAAAGTGAAAAGAACAATTTATCACGTCTTTTTTAGGTAACTTTCTGTAAGAATGTGACTTCACGACACGTATATCAACTCCACAATATGCTGCTTTTGAAAGAAATTGTAACGCACCTCTTTTGGACAGCAGTCGTGTAAATAAGAGTTCTCAATAATTGCATTCATTATTTGGACTGTATCGTGACGATAAATCACAATTCTTAAGAAATTTATCACGATAAATGATAAACGATAAACGATACCATAAATGTTCATCCTTATTTTGACCAATTCTAGTTTCTCTTTAAAAATATAAAATACAGCATTATGAAGCAGGTTTTCTAGCCTCCCTAACTGAGTAATTATATTTATGTTTGGAAAAGAGATGTCGCACGTCTCTATGAGCGTAGAGTACTGTAAGACAAGTTTTTGCCGCTTTTTAAAACACAGTGATCGAAGTTTGTATTTTTAAATTAGCTTTTGCTTACTCTGCTAACAAACCGTAATAAATAGTAACAATGTTTGCGTACATCCTAGAGAATTTGGGTCTCAATCCGGTCTCGTCTGATCTGATCCAGAACCGGTATCCGTCTGGCCAACAGTTCAAATCCCAGCATAATCCATGATAAACGGGTCACCGATCCAAACGTTATTTACGTTGTTCAGATCGTTTCAGATCCAACATTTTAAATCAGAGTTTATCCTCACAGAAAGACAGTTTGTTGAGGTTTATTATGTATTTACTGACCTTGTGGATATAAATAGGATTTAACATATGTGGACAAATCGCAGGGGTAACAGCAATATTGGTATCGGTACATACATCCCTTTTGGATCAGGAAAAATCCTTGATCTGAGCATCTCTGCAGTCATGAATTGCAGATGATGTTATTAGAATTATGTCACTCTTGGTGACAGCATGCTGGTTCTTTTTGTTTATAACTTTTTTTTGTTTGTTTATTTGGTTGAGGCGTTGCATGCTGCGACAGTTATTCCCTCTGATGTTTGATCCTGTGCAGGTGGAAGGATTTTTGCTCCTTTTTTTTTTTTTGTGGCAACAAAGTTTATTTATTTTTTTCAACTGGGATCAGCTAATTAGCATCTCAGAAATTCAAATAATACCTGAACTATGACCCCCAAATCCAAGAGGAGCTGAAAAGGGGATGGAGGAAGTTAAAATAATCTCTTCCATCTGTCACAATGGACAAGGATCAAATCCCCGACTCCGTCGTGTCTCTGTTCTGCTTTCTAACTGACAGACAGTTAAAGAGGAGTGACTAAAGCAAATGAGGCAGATTAGCGGTGCTTTCTAACAACCGATGGCGTCGTCCACTACACATGCTGCCGTGGGATAATCGTCTCCGCTGTCTGGAAATTGAGCTGTCATAACGCTGTCATGACAGCAACAGTCTTCAGTCAGAGGCTCCTTCAGATTCGTTGCAGGACTGACTGCTAGCAAAAATCCTACTTGCATGATATGAGCTATGACATTTAATTTCCCTTAAGGATAAATTAAGTGTTTTCAAATTGAATTTGAATGGACCGACTCTGTCTTTTGATGTATTTAAAGTGCTTCCCCTGATATCCAAAACCTCGGCATCGCAGGATGCAGCTCACTTTGACTCTTCTTTACTCAGCAATAACGTTCAGTTTTATCGTTGCACGACCTCGTTTTTCCTTACCGTAAGTTTCACTGGACAGTGAAACTTTTCGAGCGGTCAGGTCCGTTCCGATTAACAGCTGATTTCTTTGTTCTACATTTCTGGTCGTGGATTGTCTTCCCGTGGGTATCGGCAGGCTTTTTTAGCGCTCTCGTTCAGCCGACGTTTTTATGAAGTGCTCGATGCCACACAAACCCCTGACGGGATTATCGGCGTGTACGCTTCGTGGTGGGAGACTGTGAAGGCAAACTTTCCAGTCTTTCCACAGTAACATGTGGTAACATTTTACCTGACTTTATGCTTAAATAGCTTAGTCTTGGAAGAGGAGAACAAATTTCATTAAAAATGACTTTGGAGGAGATTTGCTCATTTGTGCAGCAGGTACAGACACTTCTACTTCAACAGACTCCTTGTTCGTCCAGTCGGATGAGCGTCAAACCGAACGGAGCCACCGTAAAAACACGAAAGCTTTCCAAGTATTTTTTTTTTTTTTGGTCTAGAATAAAGTGCAAACTTGCTTACAAGCAACTTTTCGGCAAGAAAATTCCTTAACATTGATTAAAAATATATATATTGGGGAACTTTTGACTTCAAACAAGCTCCCATGTCTTGCCGAAAAGTTGCTTGTACTGCTGGTTTGGTTTCACTTCAGGTGTACTAAGATTTTTCACTAGAAACAAACGTAGAAAGTATTTGGTAGCTTTCTTTTTGCTGTGTAGCCAGAATTGTTTGGACATTTCTGTTAAGATCCTGAACATGTGCTTCATCACAACATCCTCACTGATTTAATAGATTCTGTGAGGAGGAAATACCCACGGGTTGAGCTTGGTCACCTTTATGGCGCTCGTGCATAACTGGAGAAGTTTTCTTGTGCGTCCATCCATCCATTTTGTTTCTGATGAACTGCTCGTACAGGGTTTGTAATCCTTGAAAAATGCTTGAATTTCAAGTAGGTGGTTTCAAGGTTGGTGCTTGCTTTCTGTATGAAGCCTTTAAAAGTATTTGATGTTGAGATTGCACTGTTTTGTAATAAAGTGCAATCTGACTTGATTTAAAAATAGGGGTGTATTGATAAGCTGACCCCAATTTCCTTAATTTTGGATATCGGTGATCGGCGGTACTGATGTGCGAAGCTGATCTTGTCTACAGCTGCAAAGGTATAAATATCAACCACTGTCATCTTTTTCTTTGCCATGAAAGAGGTTTGACTGACAGCCCGGCTCGCCAGATCATGTCTGCACATTTGCACTTAACAATAGTCACCCCACCTCTGACAAATCAGAGACTTTCTTGCTATATTTAGCAACATTTCATTTCAGATGAAAAGAAACAACAAGAAAAAATCAGAATCGGCAGGTCAGGCTTTTTAAAGATCGGTAATCAGCGATCGGACAGAAAACTGCAACCAGTGTACCTCTAATTAAAAACCTAAATTTGCAAAGCGATATTTAGAGCTTAAACCAGATATTTAAATATTTTTTTTTCATATTTGTCTGATGTTAAATCAGAACAAGCTTCTCTTGTTTTAGGTCAGTTAGAATTACCTAAATTATTATTTAGCTAAATGCTTTAACGCTTGGTAAGAACATTTTTTTAGAGATTTGTTTTGTAACTTTTTCAAACCAGTCAGGTGTATAGGGTGTGAGAGACATTTAAAAAACATAAAATTTTGCTATGTTGTACTTCACTTCTCCTGTAGAACGTAGAATCACGTGACATTATTAATAACAGTAATAAATAATATCGTACGATGTGAGTTGAAATTGTTCTCTGTATTACTTTTATCTCCAAAGTGTGGAGCTGGAAAAGTTTTTTTTTTTTTTTTTTTTTTTTTTTTTTTTTTAAAAGAAGGAAAAAGTTTTTGGGTTTTTGGGGGGCTTCCTTTAAAAAC